>NW_026931900.1:0-50303 GCF_032062105.1 Saccostrea cuccullata
TTAGCATTCCATATAAACAAAAATGAAACCTTTGATGAAAAATTCTCTCCTAAATATAAAATGTAGATGAACTTCTTTCAAATTGGATGATGTCATTTTTACATGCCAAAAAGAAACTAATGCAACTAAACTAAAAAAGACAATCATTAAATTTTACAGAAAATAAAGGAAAATATCAAGACAGAAAGTCCAGGAATTGAAAAAATTCTACAGTTATCATCTAAAGATGTATATGTTTGGATTCATTTTAAATTCATAAGCAAATGATATGCTGCCATTCAATCTTTCAAACTTAAAAAAAAATACTTTCATTTCTTTTGAATGAAGATCTAGAGGAGTCTTCCCCATGCAGATCTATTTATGAATGGGTTTTTCCCCTTGACCTTAGTTCAAAACTTATATTATTCCAACCAGTCTTTATCTATGCAGTGATAATAAAAATTTTTACAGAATTCTTAGGTATTACATAGTAAAAGTCTTTAAACATCCTTGTTGTGCATTTGATTTACATTTCCAATTCTTTCCAAAGAATATGCCATGTCACCCAATATAACAGATATAAAGTCTCTAGGTTATAACAAAATGTTAAAGTTTCAACATTACAAAGCTCATATTAGTAATCTTACCAACTGACTTTTACCCAGAAGAAAAATGATCTTAAAATCTATAGAAAATCTCCGATTCATTCTTAACTTATGATGTGAAGTTTGTAGGTTACAAATTATTTTCAGGGTTAGGGTTAGGGTTAGGGTTAGGGTCGATTTCAACTGGCGTCGGAATTTCATAAATATTATGGATTCTGTTGAAAATTACGCCAGACGATGGGCTAGATATGAAAAAGAAGACATTGACACCTTGTCAGAATGGATTAAATGTATCAGATCCATGTTAAAGTCACGTATTAAAAGATTGAGGGGCAAAATGAAAACCATCTATCCTTCTGTGTTCAATAAACCAGAAGTGAAAAAAGAATTAGATAGATTACACGATCAGTACGTACTGGTTCCTGCCGACAAAGCAGGTAACAACATTGTCTTCGTTTGTAAGGCTCATTATATAAATTGCATTCTAGAAGAACTTGGATTTAATTCTACAAGTGGTAATCCTACTTATACATATACTTCTCTTTCTAAGGAAGAAATTCTTCAAAATCACCTGTCAGTTTTGAATACTTTTAATATTCCACAGAGCCAAAATGAATTTGAACTACCTTATATATATTGGATTCCGAAACTTCATAAGAATCCTTACAAACAAAGATACATTGCAGGTTCCAGTAAATGTTCAACCAAGCCTCTTTCGTTACTTCTCACTAAAATATTGACAGTAGTGAAGGAAAAACTTCAAGAGTACTGTACAACTATATATTCAAGAAGTGGTGTAAATCAGATGTGGATACTTAAAAATTCTAAAGAACTTTTGGACAATTTGAAATCACAAGACTTTACAAAAATCAACAGCATAAAAACTTACGACTTTTCAACTTTATACACAACAATTCCCCACGACAAATTAAAATCCAGGCTTTTTGGTATCATTGACAGCTGCTTCTTCAACAAAAATGGAACTCGTAAGTTTACTTACCTCGTCATTGGTCATTTGAAAAATTATTTTGTTAAAACAGATTCTGATTGCACACATAAGTACTCTGAAGTTGACATCAAGAAGATGCTTGAGTTTCTGATTGACAATATCTATGTGGTTTTTGGAGACCAGGTATTCCAACAATCTATTGGAATTCCCATGGGTACAAATTGCGCTCCGTTATTAGCAGACTTATTTTTATATTCATATGAAGCAGAATTTATGCAAAATCTTTTGCGTGAAAAGAAGAAAACACTTGCTGTGGCCTTCAACTCGACATTTAGATATATCGACGACGTATTGTCAATTAATAATGATAATTTCCATTCCTACGTCGACACGATATATCCTGGTGAGCTTGAGATAAAAGATACCACAGAGTCCGACACTTCTGCTTCATACTTGGATATTTTACTAGAAAAAGACACTAATGGTAATCTAACAACCAAGCTATATGATAAACGTGATGACTTTAACTTTTCTATCGTCAACTTCCCTTACTTATGCAGCAATATACCTTCATCACCTGCATACGGAGTATTTATATCTCAGTTGATTCGATACGCAAGAGCATGCTCTACGTATGAACAATTTCTTAAACGAGGTAAATTATTGACAAGCAAGTTGATGAAACAAGAATATCAACAGTCTCGTTTAAAGTCATCATTTCGTAAATTCTATGGTCGATACAATGACCTTGTCAGCAAATACAATTTATCATTGAATGAAATGCTGACTGACGTTTTTCATACCAATTGTTAGTCCATTATTTATACACTGAATTGACCACGGATTTCTTCCGTTATTTCCTGATTATGACAACGAGCACACGGCGGGTGTGACCGGTCGGCAGGGGATGCTCACTCCTCCATGGCACCTGATCCCACCTCTGATGTTTCGGAGGTCCGTGTTTGCTCTGCTCTTATTTTGTATATTTGTTTAATGGACGTTGAGATTGAATACTGTTCGTTATTTCCATATCCTTCTTTCAAAAGTAGTTATCTCAATAATCGCATGCTTTGACCTTGACAAATGTGTCCTTTAAAACTATGTGTATTACTATAAGCTGTTATGTGTAGTAAGCATGAAGTATATGAGATGATAAAAATATTCAAGATATTGCATCACAGATTACTGGGTAACTGCATCTTGAAGTGGGATACTAAGGGACCTTTATCATATTTCAAGTTTTAAATTTAAAAATAGGGTACAATACACATACATATATACACAAATACAATATATTTACAATTCCAGGAAAGTAATAATTACATTAAATCTAGCATCTGAATATCTGTGTAATTTCTAGGGGGATATAGAAATAAGATGCAAAATAAAAGGTTTAAATGTATACTTCTCATACATAACAACTGTCTTCAATATGAATTGGCAAAAAATAAAAGTCACATTTAAATACTCTGAAGTCCGTGAGAATTAATTTTTAAAGAGCCCATGCTATCAGAAAATCATATTTTCTATACTTATTACAAAATGTTGAAGTTATTGCAAGACTCATATCAGTTATCTCAGTGACTGGTTTTTATTCAGGAGAAACATGATCCAAGATTTCTTAAGAAATCTCTTATTCATCCTATTCATTCTTCATTTATGTACTTATGATGTGAAAGTTGTAAGTTACAAATTATTGTCAAAGTAGTCTTCTCAATAATCTCATGCTTTAACCTTGATAAAGTGTCCCAAACAACAAAGTGTATTCCTCCAATCAGTCTTTATGTAGTAAGTATGAAGTATATGGGATGACAACAAATATTCAAGATATTATTGCATCACAGATTATGGGACACTTACATCTTTATGGGGGTCCTATTGAGACAAATTTTAAATTCAAAATTAAACATGATACATACACAAACAAAATATATTTACAATTCCAGGAAAGTTAAATAATACCATTAAATCCAGCATCTGGATATCTGTGTAATTTCTAGGGGGTTGTAAAAATTAGATGAAAAATAAAAGGTTTAAATGTGTAATTCCCATACATAACAACAGTCTTCAATATGAATTGGTAAAAATAAAAGTCACATTCAGATACTTTGAGGTCAGTGAGAAATAGTTTTTAAAGAGCTCATGCTATCAGAAAATCATATTTTCAATACTTGATTTGACTAGATCTCAGTTTGATAAATGATTACACTTTATCCATAGTCAGTGTCTGACAGTAAAACATACAATCCTGGGTCCTTTCTTTGTCATCCTGTATAAACCGCAGTCTATGATCGTACTGGTTAAATTCGATGGAAATCATATTTATGTTCTTCTTAAATCCTGCATCCTCTTAAGTTTGGTTTTCTTGTTTCAGTGTTCCAAGAGAGGATATTCTGTTGGTCTTTGCATAATCTGAGAGTCTTTCACCTTTCTAAGAGTAGACATAGATCATTTCCATAACCTCTCACTAGAGAATCCTGAAAAAATAAAAAAATAATGTCTTAGTTGAAAAAAAAAATGTAATGTAATATAAGCCTGATGGAATTCTACATATAGACAAAAAGGGTATAAAAACAAGTTGTAACATAAGATTTTGACTTTTCATATTAACCATGGGTAACACCTCTAGTAAAGAAAAGAGTAAAGGAATGAGTAAAATTCAGTTTGGAAAGAGAATTCTTTCAGAGAAAGATGTAGACAGAGGTATACCAGTTAAAATAAAAAAGATGGCACTATTGAGATCATTTCTCAAGAAGAATATAACCAATTATGTCCAGAAAAGGGTGATCCTAATGTTATCAGAGATTACATAGAAAGACCCTTGATTGCAGAAGAAGCCAATGAAGAATATAACCATTTATTACCAAAAGAGGGTGAGAATTACTTGGATTACCCTGAAAGACCTTTGACTAGAGAAGAAGTCAAGTTTATAGATGATAAGGGAAAACAGTTGTCAGAAAAAAAAAGATTGTTAAAGACACATGTTTTTTAGCCCACAAAACCATTGGAGATACAAGGATTACAAGATACAAGGATTAATGGAGGAAGTCCAAACTGAACTCTTGGAAGACATTAAGGCTCATTATGAGAGTAACTTTCCAGTGTTTGTTTATTACAAAATAATGTATTCTTATAAAAAAAAAGAAAAGAAAAGTTTTCACTTTCATTTGTTGTGCCTTTGACCATTTAAATTGACCTTATGGTCAAGATTGTGATATATACACTCTGATAATCATCTATGATGTCTCTATGATGTTTACCTCAAAAGATTGAATCAGGGTATTTGTGTTCAAAGAGCTGAAGAAACTATACAGACAGATCTAAGATGTTGGAAGCATACATATTAATGAGGTTAAAGGAGATATAACACTAGATTATTAAAAAGAAAGAACACAAACTCATAGAAATGATATTGAAAGTGCCTTTTATGAATAAAGTGTCATGCTCCAAGGTATTATTTTTATAAAAAGGAGAAGGATTACAGCAGTCCCATACACTCATAAGAAGATCTTGGGTAGTAGAAACACCAGGAAATTTTATTTCCACACAATCAGATCATCTTACATCAGTTATAAGGTTACAATCTTTATACATAGTCAAGAGGGTCATTAAGATTTCTTTTCTGGTCATCCTAATGAGCCACATTATAGTATTCTTTCTCTTTGATAGAATGTTAATATTAAATGGAAAATTCAGAATTCATCAGCAATTGAAGTCAAAACTTCCTATCTTCACCAATTATGCTATTAAGGAAGCTGGGGGTTAACAAATTAGCCATATTTAACTTATTCTATAAATATGCTATCTTCAGCTGTTAACTATCATTTGGCAAAGAAAAATTTCATACATTTTAGTTTTAAAAATTTGATCATGAATTTTTATGCCTTTTCTTCTTCTTCTAAAGGATATCAATAGAGTTTAAACATGACCATGACCACCAAGCCCTCTTTATTTAAAAAAAAAATCATATATCATTTACTTATCAATTCAAAAATATAAAAATGCATATGTAAATAAATAAATAAATAAATAAATAAATAAATAGATAAATAAAAATTACAATTGTATCTCATTGAAACTTTACCTTCAAGTTTGATTGTTTCTATGTTGGTTGACTAACTATGTATTTCCAAAGGAATTTGGGCAGACAGGCTGAACTTCATAGAGAATGGATTATAGATGGTTAGGAATAAAACATATCTTCCAGGTTGAGGACTGTATAGAAAATATAATCATTTTGTTAATATGACAAGGAACTGCATGAAACATTGCATGTTTAAATACAACATGTACAATACCAAAAAAGATCATGAAAATATTTGTTTTTAATCTCAAAAAATTGTTTTTAACATGAACTCCAGATGAGAAAAGTTCATCATGTTATCTATAGATAATAAACAAGCACAACTACTGTATTAATATCATAAATAAAATGATTATCAGATTATTTATTTAGACGCTAAAAAACTTACTATCTTTATGATATTGATTTCCATTATCAGATGTTTTTTATCCATTTTTTTATCCATTTTAAAATAGAAACATTTAAATAAAACAGAATTAAATAAATTAAAATGATATCTCATTGAAACTTTACCTTCAAGTTTGATTGTTTCTATGTTGGTTGACTAACTATGTATTTCCAAAGGAATTTGGGCAGACAGGCTGAATTTCATAGAGAATGGATTATAGATGGTTAGGAATAAAACATATCTTCCAGGTTGAGGACTGTATAGAAAATATAATCATTTTGTTAATATGACAAGGAACTGCATGAAACATTGCATGTTTAAATACAGTGCTAAAAAGTTCATGAAAATAGTTCATCATGTTATCTTTAGATAACAAAAGAAGCACAGTTACTGTATTAATATCACAAATACAAAATGATTATCAGTGTAATTTTTAAACACTAACAGACTTTCTCTTAACAGCATATTCAATTTTGTTTAATACCTGTCAGTACAGCATACAAAAAGATATTAGCATATACAACATGTAGTCCTACATTTTTTGAAAAGCTCATTACTAAGAAACAAAAGTGAAAATGAAAATATATGTATGCTATATACCACATATCTAGAATCAAAAACAAGGATAAACCTTTTGTAGATTCTTACTTTTTCTTTTATTACATTCCTTATAGATCACAATTTAGTAAGTCTGAATTCCATGGGTAACAGACATAATGAATTATGACATTATATCATAATTTATGCAAAAGGACTTATTAACAATATGAAGTTTCCTTAGTATATTTTAGACAAAATAAGACTGTGCTTATATGAATGTTAGAGATATGAGATCACATAAGAATTACACAGTAATTAAATTAAACCATATAATCATGGTTAAATGCAAAGATGACCTTCGTAGGAAAAATGTAAACAAAACAAAGACAAACTTACCAGAATTATCCAATTATATGCCCAATTAAATAATCCAGTGAAACAACATCTTAGCTGATCCTGAAAAAAAGCATACAATATTCAGTGATACACAAATTAACCTCATTTTACAAAGGAAGTAAAGCAACAATTGACAGACAAACACGACAGAAATGTAAAAGATACCATATGTATTTTACCAAACTTTAGTAAACATTTTTTCTGATTTAAATTCAATCACAGAATGACCCATCGTAGTAATATTAAATACACTCTGGGTTACATGCAAATTATACCTTACATGAACTGAGAATAAATACCCCATTTACAATCATATAAACTGAATTTTACATAACTAATTACTCTTTTAACTGATGTCACCATTAGTATGTCAGAATATTCAGGGTGTAAAAATCATGCATATTCACTTTTAAAGTACTCAATATATATTTTACATGTTGATGTTTGAAATCACTGACTAAATAAAATACATACATGTATATACATGAAGGTTTAAAAAAAAGGGGGGGGGGCACACATGTTTATAGATTTACAGAGATGCTCAGACTGAGTTTTTCCCACTTTCATTGGGCCACTGTTGCACCAGAATGTAAAAATATGAGTGACAAATAAGGCAAAAGATTCTGTATATTTCATTAAAAAAGATTTGAGACAAAAGATTCATTGGCATAATATGATCTGATTGATTATCTCCATATCCTTCTTTTGGTCACTGTGATTAAAGATTCATAGAAATATTAGAAATAACAACTGAGAATATCACTTTAGTTGTTTTAAAAGCATGTATCTGTATTTTATAAGATATGCTAGGAGTCTCCTCATAAGAATATTTAGAATACTGATCCAATAAAAGGAATGTGAGACAATATGATCATAACTCATGCAAAAAAGATTTATCAACATTTTAAGGATCTTTTAGTGTCCTAGTGTATTTCAGGGTAAACAATGGCAGTGTTTATATGAATGTTCTAAACATAAGGTATATAACACAGTAATAATGAATAAATACAAAGATGACCTTCATAGAAAATGTATAAAGAAAAGTTTGTTAAAACTTACCATGTAACCAGGTAACTCAGTAGAGTAATATTCATTAAATAATCCAGTGAAATAACATCTAGGCTGATCCAGGATTCAGCTGTTTAGAACTTTCTTGGAAGAAAAACGGTAGAAAATCAGTTTTGGTACTGAAATCCATAGGACCATACTGTTATTACATGAAGTCTCAAGCGCTGTGAAAGTCTGTGTTATTGTGTCAAAATAAGCAGTCATCGCGGCTTGTGAAGGACTAACATGACGTCGCTGCCAAGTTTATGACGTCACAATGCATAGGTAAGTCTATGGTATGTTTTGCACACGGCCCCCTTACAGATGATGCAACAGGTATAAAAACGCAGGTAAAACGTATTGATGCACAGGGCCCTTACAGTAAAGGTATATAAACCATGTGTGTTTTTTGTAATTGTTTTCAGTAAAAAATCCAGGTTTTTATTGTTTTGAGGAAATCAGTTTGAACCGATTAGGCTAGGCTGGGTAGACTGTGAAGCGTGACGTTATAATTAAATTCTTGAGTCGCTGACAAAATCGTAGTAGCAGCGTATAGTATATAATGTAAACACAGTGTAAACACCCCCGTATTTAGGGGGCTATATGTACTGAATTGACCCGGCTATCCCCCACAGACCCCTAATCTGCACTCCCTTGACCCACCTATCTCCCAGGGGCTGCACTCCATTGACCCGGCTATCCCCCCAGGGGCTGCACTCCCTTGACCCGGCTATCCCCCAGACCCCCAATCTGCACTCCCTTGACCCAGCTATCCCCCCAGACCCCCCAATCTGCACTCCCTTGACCCGCCTATCCCCTAGCCAATCAGAATCCAGCATTTTTGACCTCATTTGCATAAAAAGTGCACTCAGTTGAACCCCCCATCCAGACGCCTTATACTACTATTCTGTTTGAGTGTAACACTATCGTTTTCGGGCGATATTTCAAGAGGAGTTTGGTTTGAGCTTTTGCAATGTAATTTTATAGCAAAAGTCCCTAGGACCTTTCTCACCCCTCTCAAATGGTCCCGCCCCGTTTGTTTTATTAGTTTTTATTGTATTACATGTCGCTATTTTTAGCACAGGGGCATGAAGGAGAGTTATGATGTATTAAACAGGTTCTCGGCGGACTTTATATTCTTATTACATCTATTAGAACTGTTTAATAAAGGTTAAATTAGACACCATGCATTGTGTAAAATTTTGACAATATTGAACGTGAATATATACATGTATGTGACTTCATCTTTGCATATAATTTTCGTCAATGTACAGCAGTTCCGTGGTGTAGTGGTATGTCTCTCACTTCACATGTGAGAGGTCCCGGGTTCGATTCCAGGTCGATCCATTTTATTTTTTTTTTTACTAAATGATAGCATTCAGCATGTGAAATGAAAAATTCATGAGGTCTAGCTTGTACAAACTCATCATTACAGTGTGATAAATATTCCATATAAAAAGAATCTTCTATACACATAATTAAGAATAAGCAATCAAATCTTTATATCCATATTGACATATTTTATATGCTTTAGTATACATGTATATATCAAATAATTCTACAAATTCAGTCAGGGTGATCCGCCTCCCCCCCCCCCCCCCTTCCCCCGAACTGCGCATGGTTTACTTTTTCCCTAAGCGGGGGACACAAATTCTCTGAATTAGCTTGTTTTGTAGAGTATAAATACCAGGGCAGATCACTCTAAATGCAGAAAAATAGCAAAGAATCAGAACACTTCAGTGCGCAGTGTACAGAGGGTTCTTAAGAATTTTACATCAGCTCTGACATTATTTTTAGATCTACCCCTGTATTTTCACATGCTTCACTTTATTTGTTGGAACGAAACACAGATGCCTACAAGTACACAGTAAGATTTTTTTAAATAAGGAAAAAATATACAAGGCAGCCTATAGGGCCTATATGTACATGTATGACAGGACTTGTGTTAGAGAACTGATATACCGGTAGCCTACCTTGTTACGGTGGCAAATGAACACCCCATATCACTGCTTTGTTTAGATCATACTGTATATCTAGTCCTTTCAATGGCCAAGATTTTGTTGCATAATAATATAACTAATAATTACATTTTTTAGATACAACTGTTTGATAGTTTTGTAATGTTTTATGTATAAAAATGTTTTTTGATTTATTGTCATTTATTGAAGGAGTGTTGGATTTTTTGTACCTGTACCTGTCACAGGTAATGTTTTTGTGACTTTTTATATGCTATTATGTATTGTGCACTTCTTATGACTTTTATTCTTTATATGGGAGTTGATTATTTTTTTTATATGAAATTTGGGCAGGCAGGCATAAAAATAGCCATCGGTGGGCAAGGAAAAAATTTCCTTAGATATTTTAGGCTGAAATTCACAATTCAAATCAGCTATACGTAACAGTTAAAGATATAGTTTCTCCGTGCGTCTGTTTTTCGTTCCGTCAAAATTACCCAGATGTCTAAAATGAACTTTTCTAACTTGTTTTTCAAAACGTCAACTTGTTTCTAAGTTTTTATCAGATATAAAACCTTGTGGTCATTAAGGTTTATCAAAAATCAACTTTAGATAAAAATCTTTTCTCCCCTGGTGTTTCCAGATACCCGTGTTTTCCCCAAATGCTAATATTAATAAAAAATATTTAGGATTTTCGTAACCCAAATAAACACAAAACTTTTACAGATTACAAAATCTAAACTACATTACATTATGTTTTATAACACTGCAGTCTCTAATGCCTTTACAAGAGGCCAATGGGCTACAACGCTCACCTGAGTAACTTTTGCCCTTCTGTTCATTACCAGATTTTCCCCATTACCTATTGTTGCCCCAACCTAACCCCCACCCCGGATGGTCATGGTTTGAACAATTTAGAATCCACTTTACCGCAGGATGCTACCACATACATATTAGTTTTTCTGGCTTATTGGTTCTTATGAAATATTTTCCTATATATTTCAATGTAAAATTTAAGATTCAAATATTGTGGTCCCACCCACCCCTGGGGTCATAATTTGAATAATTTAGAATTTACACTTCCCCAGAGTGCTTCCAAATAAGTTTAATCTTTTCTGGCCCAATGTACCTTGAGTGGAAGATTTTTTTTTTGGATATATTTCAATGTAAAACTTTGATTTCCAATTATGACCCCCAGGGTTCATATGTTTTACTATTTTGGCCTAGTGATACTTCAGGAAAAGATATAAAAACATTTCCCCCTATATATTGAAATGTAAAACTTGGATTCTCAATTGCGGCCTCTACTATCCACACTGGTTAAGATTTGGGCAATTTAGAATCTACTCTACCCGAGGATGCTTCTGCATATTTTTCAGCTTTTCCTGCCCTGTGGTTCTTTAGAAAGAAATTAAAAGATTTTTTCCTACATATGAATTGTAAACTTTGATTCCCTGTTGTGACATTATCCTACCCCCGGGGGTTATGATTTGAACAATTTAGCATCTACACTAGCCAAGGATGCTTCCAGAAAAGTTTCATCTTTTTTGACCCAGTGGTTCTTTAGAAGAAAGTTTTTAAAGATTTTTTCTATATATTTCTATGTAATGCTTTGATTCCAAATTGTGGCTTCAGGGTCATGTTTTGAAAACTTTAGAATCTACGCCATCAACGAATATTTTGCATAGGTTTCCTGTAATCTCCCATTGTAAGGTCACTGGACCTCTCTATTAAACAATTCAAACTCCCCTTTACCCAGAAAATACATTTTAGTAGATTTGATTAAAATTGGCCCAGAAATTCTTGAGAAGCAGTTGAAAATGCGAAAAGTTTATAGACGGACGGACTGACGACGGACAACAGGTGATCAGAAATGCTCACTTGAGAATTCAGCTCAGATGTGCTGAAAATTACATAATACAATTTTTACAACATTGTTTTAAAAACTGACACAATTCAAGTCTATTTTGTACAACATTAATGTAGTATTGAAGCATTGACTAATTATAACTCTTGTCTGTACTACATTAATGTGGTAATATAAAAATGTCTGATTACAAATTCTTATTTTTACAACATTTAATGAATCACTCTCGTCTGCTCGGTATGCCAGGGAATAAACGATATTTGGAAACGCTGAGATTTTGTCTTTTGGAAAAAAAGTCCAGTATACATAAATATCCTTTTGCTTCCATCTGTCGTTATTAATACTGGCATTCCCAACAAACTTTCCTATTTACAAACGTGAACGTGATTCCTTATATTTACATTAATTTGTAAACAAGAGGTCCAAGGGCCTTCTCAGTTGCCTTAGTATAATACAATTTAGATGATCTATAGAAGTTTAAATTAAACTGTTGGATAAAGCTTTATTATCCCAAAACAAGAAAAAAAGGATGATGAGGATCAACGAAATAATGAGTCTAGATCTCAGTGACAGCATATAAAATAAATTCCTCTTGCCCCCATTTATCACTATCACCCTGCAGACTATTAACAAAACAATAGTTTTTCTATTGTTTCGAACTATCAGAACTATGCACTTAATTGAAGATCAATTTGATATGAAGTTGAGAACCCCCCATCCCCCAATGGAAAAAAAACAGACATGATTATTCAATTGAATGTTCGTTACATACTAACAAGGAGCTGAGAAGAATATTTCAAAGATTTGATGAATTCTTGCTGTATAATAAATAATGCCCCAATATGACACCAGAGTATCTGAGCCTGAGGCCAAGGATTTCACAATCTCGGAAGAAAACCATACTCAACATAACTAAAAATTCGTTAGTCTTTATAATAGAAAGCAGGAGAAAAGACGATGTTTGACGAAATAATGCACTTTCACTAAATAATCAATAGAGCCCCCCCCCCCCCCCTCTGCTAAATTCCTCTTCATGGGTCCACAAAATTCAAAATTTTAGAAGAGGCATCCTTGATCATTGTAGCTATGTTTTTGGATAGATTGATTTATTCAATGGGACAGAAAAGAAGGTTTTCAAAAAAAATAATGCATTTCCACTATACGATTAACAGCCCGGTCCTATAGTACCAGACCCTCTGTCCCTTGGACCTTGAAACTCAAAACTTTGGTAGAGGACTCAGTGTTTTTTTTTACAATCATGCCAACAGTTTGATTACTTCATACAAAAGGAGTAAAGGAGAGTTTTAAATATTGATTTTTGGTGGATTGGGTCCCACCTCAAAGGCTCCTTATGGAGTTCAAGAGGTCTTATCAATAGGATAGATTTGTTAAGGGGCATGGACACAATTTCAACTGAATTTTTTTTTTACTATATGTAATGTTTACAATTCCTATAATTAAAGCAGTTCTAATGATCAGCAAAATTTTTAACATCATAATATCAAGGAACATTCAATTTACATTTTTTCGGTCACTTATAGATGAAAAATTGATATAACAAACAGTATTCAGGGTTACGATTCATAAAAACAATACCGTTATGCCAAAAATTGTTAGATTTGGTGCATAAGTTCCAGGGAAGAAGGTGAATATGTCAAGTCGAGAAAAAAAACACGATTAAATAAGCCAATGTTTAAGTCTATAATATCACAATTAAGAATTCAAAGATATTATATGTAAGTATTTAACTATGGTACATGTGTATGTAACTATCTAAATAAAAATTACAAGATAGAATTCAATTGCATTTTAAAGGCCTTAACTCTTTTTACCTGATTTTCTCTGAAATTTAGATGTAGGGTCTTTAATAATTACCTTGTTTAAATAAAGATTTATTTTGAGTGAGTAGAAAATCATACAGAGATGCTAAAACTCTTGTTTGTAACAAAACTTGACTATCAACTTCATCATAAACACATCAGGATTTATGATATATTAACTCTAGTCTTTTCGTCTGATCATTATCTTAGTCTGTTTCAATGCTTCCAATCTTTTCCAGTGATTCCATATCGGGTATTTCCAGTCAGACAAGGCAGACTGTGCATACAGTCCGTTCAGGTTTGTCGAGTGGCTGTCTTTGTACCACCAGCCTCCGTAAAATTGCATAGCACAGTTGCGTGTACTCAAGTCATTGTCCTGGTCCTTGGTACTAAATTTCACTCCATTGTGATAAGCCAAACTGTCACCTATATATATATATATACATATATTATAACAGTAACTTGATCCGAAGGGTCGTATCACGTCGAGTTGACAGGCACGGATCATCAGATCTAACGAGACGCGAAGCGTCGAGTTTGATCTGATGATCCGCGCCTGTCAACTCGACGTGATATGGCTCTTCGGATCAAGTTACTGTTATAATGATAAATTTATTATATACCTCCTTATAACTAGCAAAATATAGCAAAATAAAACTTTAGAAATCAAATATATAATATTAATCCATAAAACAAAGCATAATAACAAGGGACGTTTTAATGCGCAAGAAAAATAACGTCATGTTTCTGGATTACATTGTGATACATGTACGGTTTGGACGAGATTCGTTGATTTAAAATTAAAACATTATGGTAAAACATGACAATTTTTCAAAAAATGGGTCGACTACCAATAGACTGTTTTCCCAAGCAATGAATTGTTTCCATTTATTACTGATATTACATACCTATTGCGTTAGGGAAACATATTTTAGTCCTTAAATCACTAAAAACGAATACTTATTTCCCTCAACTGGACATCTAAAACCTTTAGAGCGGGAACATAGTCTGGTAGTCTGTGTTTTTTTTCTAAGGGAGGGCTTCAGAAAAATAGTTTGAAAACCCATCTGAAAACAACTTTTAGATCAGGCACGTAGTCTGGTAGTCTCTTTTTTTTAAAGGGGGGAGGGGGGGGCAGAAAATTTGTTTTAAAACTTAACTGAAAGCATCTTTAACGTACTAAAGCGAATAAGGCTCATTTTCATAAGTTGAAAAAAAATTTTTCGCGTAAGGACGCGAAACTTTCGAAAACAAACACGTACCTTTTGCGTTACAACGGAAAACTTTTGCGATTTAACGCGAAGTTTTCGCGTTTTAACGCGTAACTTTCGCGAAAAACCGCAAAACTCCGCGAATAAACGCGAAAATTTCCCGTTATAACGCGTAACAAACTCAACAATTTCGCGATATAACTTGCAACTGACGCGAATTGTTTATGTTAATTCGCAATAGTTTGCGCAAAATTATATGCATAGAGTTATGTTTTTCAGAAACCTTGATCTTCACTTAGAGATGAACATGACTCTACAGGAACTTTTATGAATTTATCTATAAAATATCATTTCCTCTGAAGATAGCGTGGTGAAATGATGCGAGAATAGGATAGATTAGTCATCAGTATTTTTTTTTTAATTTCAAAACCTTACCAATCAATAAAATGAATTTTACTTCCTCATATATGTTTTTTTCAGTTGTTGAATTCAAGAAGTTCTTTAGACTGATTATTTAATTCAAGGAAAATCTTCACATGACACTTTCTCAAGCTGTTTTTATCAGTAGCATTCACCAGAATTTTACCCATAGTAAATTAAGCCATCCGTAATTTTGGACTAAAATTATACCTTGTAGAAACAAAGCTTAAAAGTGAATGAACAATGTATCATTTTATGAGTTAACTTGCCAAATTATGCTTTTTAAGTATTTAAGGGGGATGCCCGGCCACCTTTAGTGATAAAGATACAATACATATGCATAATTGAATGCATATTATGCATATATAATCTATAGATTTTTAGAAAAATGCTTTTAACATGCTCCTTAGAACTGCGCGGTTACAGAATTCAGCATAGCCTTAAAAAATCCGAAAAAATATGCAAATTGTGCATTAATGTTTTCTCTTGTCACAATTGATGTCCGTATTTGATTTCCATATATTTTTATCTGATTACTATATTACCAATATTATTTGCCCAATATGTTTACCATACTTTTAAGCTTGTTTAGCAGGTTTTACCTGGCGATTTAAATCCCGTGAAATCAGATTGGGCGTAGCAACTGAACAGAGCAATCGAGTTTTAAGACAGCTCAAGTTTCCCCTGTTTTGTTCTTTGTTTCTATAATTTCATGACCAGAGGTCCACCTATTCTGGGTAAGTGTATTTTATTTATTATTGTAAGCTGTATGATTTATTGACGGTTTTAATTCCTGAAATGGCCACAGAACTTTGTTCTATAATTTCATTCGTAAGTTAGATTCAAAGTAGTATTTGCTCATGTAAAGTATATGTGTTATAAGTAAAAGTATAAGTGTATGAGTATATGTTTAATGTAGACGTGGTGTTGTATGTATAAAGTATGGAGTATAGTATTCGTCTTAAAGTGGTTGTCTACAAGTAATACACTTAGTTTATGTGTGAACGTATAAGTTCTATAAAGTAAAGTAGTATGAAGTGAAGTGAAGTGAAGTATAAGTACAGTGCAGTAAAATGCAACTATGTAATGTGTAATGCAGTAAAATGCACCTAAGTAAATGTACAGCAAAATGTACAAGTATGAGCAATTATATGTATAATTATATTATGTCTGTATCTAACTTTGTTTTATTTTATAGGCCCCATTTATTTAGGCCAGTTATCCTTTTATGCCATCCAGCAGGAAGCCATTGGGCCATGTAGAAACGCGTGTGTTTGTACATATTGTAAATAAAACTATATATAACAAAACTGTATTGAGTGATTTTGGGAAGCCGCCAGCCACCCTGCGACAAAATTGGTGTCAGAAGTGGGATTCCAATCCCAGGAATTCAGTCCCAGGATATCCAAGGATATCGACGTTAACACAGGACAAGTCAGGATACACAGTCAACCTGGAAACATATTTCAAATACAAGTGGTGTCTTCAGTTATGGAACCTCGCAGAGGAAATCTACATGTCACCGACATGATGTGCCTGATGTCCTAAAGCAAGACGACTTGAATTCATCCTACAGGAAGCTCGCTTAACTGTTTATTTCAATTAAAACATTTATTGTCAAACTGTAAGAAAAAGAAAACAACTACTGATAACATTTTACAATTCATACAAAAGACTTTGTTATAAAAGTAGTTAGAATAGTGAATTACTTGCCTTGAAATCTAGTGAATATTTCATACATGTTCTCTAATTGTATTCTGTATGTACATGAAGTTTGTAATTGTTCTCACTTTTGCAACTGTTATTGTAGGCAATGTTCCATGGTCATTTGGGGTCCAGAAGGTTTCTAGAAGTAGTGATGGGTGGACTTCCTCAGAGTACGTGGAGACTGGTCAGGGTAAAAGTAGTGTGGTAAATAAGTCAAAAGTATTCACAGTTGTGTCGCCCAATCTCAAACTTTCAAATTCAGTAGGAAGTAAAATTCCGAGTATAGTAGTGACATTAGTAGTACTTATACATGTAGTGCCACAGTATATAGAAAGTAGAAATCAAAGTACAGTAGAGTCGTTAGTAGTACATGTAGAAGTGCAGTATATAAGTGGTCACACAAAGGTGTTAGAAAGGTCTAGGTGTTATGTTAAAAAGGTCATGTCCGTAAAAATGGACTCGGTACAAGAGTTAATCGCTGCAGGCGAGAAGTTAGGTTATGAAAAAGAAGAGTTAAGAAATTATGTTACAGAACAACAGAAATTACAGCGTGAAGAGAGAGCAGCGGCTCGACAGAGAGAAAAAGAAGAACGAGAATATCAGCTAGAAATGGAACGCATGTATCATGAGATGAAGATGAAGCAGCTACAAGAGGAACACGAATTAGAACTAGCAAACAAAAGTGCACAAGGTAAGGTTAGTGATGTTATGGTAAAACCTAGTGTACCGAAAATTCCTCCTTTTGACGAAAACAAAGACGAGATTGACAGCTATTTGAGAAGGTTTGAGAGGTTTGCAACTGCCATGAATTGGGAGCAATCTTTATGGTCGACACACCTCAGTGCTTTATTGAAAGGGCGAGCTCTAGATGTATATGCTCTCATGTCAACGTCAAAAGTAAGTGATTACAATGAACTTAAAGCAGCTTTACTACGTAGGTACGAAATGACAGAGGACGGTTTTAAAAAGAAATTTCGTTCTTGTAGACCTGAAGTTGGGGAACATTTGCTCAGTTCTCTGTTAGACTTGCTTCTTACTTGACTCAGTGGGTCGAAATGTCCAAAATTACTTGTTCATTTGAGGCTCTTTTCGATCTTATGCTTAGAGATCAAATGTTACATGTGTGTAATTTTGAATTGGCTGTATTTCTCAAGCAGAATGTTCCAAAGACATTGGATCAGATGAGTATGTTAGCTGATCAGTTTAGGGAAGCTAGAAATACTAGTGCTATCAATTTGTGCTCAAAGGCAGTAAACAAACCAGAGGTAAGTAAGGTACCAGAAAAACCCAAGGATGCACGTCCGCATCAGCAACAGAAGCCAAGGTTTGTTCCAAACAATGAAAGAAAATGTTTTGTATGTAACAAATATGGTCACATTGCACCCCAGTGCAGATTTAAAAGTAAAAACTCAAGTGCAGCAGTGTGCAAGGACGAACGTGGGAAAGGTCAAACAAATGGTAGTGATGCAAATCCAAGTAACTGCGCAGCGCTGATTTACAGTCAAAACCCGTCTATTTATAGTCAGGTAAGTGACCATACAACCGTTTTAACATCAGCATGTCATTCTACAGCGAAACCAATGCCTCTTTCAGCTGGTTACGTTGAGGGTCATCCAGTTACTTTACTGAGAGATTCAGGATGTCGAAACATTGTAGTGCGCAAGAGTTTGGTAAAAGAGGAAAACTTTACAGGTAGACAAGAAACGTGTGTTTTGGCAGACAACACGAGAATAGTGGTCCCAGTGGCAAAGGTTGTCATTGATTCTCCATATGTATCAGGTGAGTATGAATGTTGGTGTATGGAAAATCCTGTCTTTGATCTGATTATAGGTGAAGTAAAGAATGCGAGGAAACCTCACGATCCGGATCCAGAATGGAAACCTAACACTATTACAGCGGTTGAAACAAGACAACAGGTAAAAGAAAAACAGAAAAAGTATAAACCTCATAAAGTTCCAGAAATCGTCAAAGACGAAATCAACCCAGATGACATAATGCGAGAACAGCAGTCAGATCCGTCACTCGAAACAGCACGCAGATATGCACAGGAAGGTCGTACTTCACGTGATGGTAAGGTCAAATGGTTTGAAAAGAATGGTCTTCTGTACAGGGAATATGTGTCAGCAGAAAAAGACGGTGGTAAGACCTATTCGCAACTTATAGGCCTATCAAATTTTCGTCATATTGTAATGAAATTAGCCCATGAATCGATCATGTCTGGTCATTTAGCGATTAGTAGAACAATTTCTAGGATTTTGTCAGAGTTCTTTTGGCCAGGAATGCAGTCGGAGATTAAACGATTTTGTAGGTCATGTGATACATGTCAAAGAACGGTGTCTAAGGGTACGGTAACTAAAGTTCCTTTAGGTAGAATGCCTTTAATAGACGTTCCTTTTAAAAGAGTTGCTGTAGACATTGTAGGTCCACTACACCCTCCAACTGAAAAAGGTAATCGTTTTATTTTGACTTTAGTCGATTAAGCCACAAGATATCCACAAGCGAAGGCGCTTCCAGGAATAGACACAGAGCGGGTTGCTGAGGCCTTACTTGAGATGTTCTCCTATACAGGTATTCCGGAGGAAATATTTACAGACATGGGAAGTCAATTTACTTCCGGGCTCATGAAAGAGGTGAGTAGACTCATTTCGTTGAAACAGTTAACAACTACTCCGTATCACCCTATGTGCAACGGGTTAGTTGAACGTTTTAACGGCACTCTTAAGCAAATGCTTAAACGTATGTGTATTGATAGACCAAGAGACTGGGACAAATATCTACCCACTGTGCTTTTTGCCTATCGTGAGGTGCCCCAGGAAAGTTTGGGTTTTGCTCCCTTTGAGTTGTTATATGGTCGTACAGTGAGAGGACCCATGACCATCCTGAAAGAACTATGGACGAAAGAAATTCCAGATCAACAGGTAAAGTCTACCTACCAGTACATTTTAGATCTCCGCGAGCGATTGGAGTCAACTTGGGAGTTGGCACAGGAGAATCTTAAGAGGGCGTCACAAAGACACAAAGTGTACTTTGACAAGAAGGCTAGAGTACCAAATATGAAACTAGGTGAGAAAGTTTTGGTTTTGTTGCCTTCTGATAGTAATAAGCTCCTTATGCAATGGAAAGGCCCTTTTCAAATTGTGAAAAAGATAGGTAAAGTAGACTATCAGTTAGACGTGAAGGGAAAAGTTAAGACCTATCACGCAAACATGTTAAAAAGATATGTAGATCGTTGTGAACCAGTTGTTCAATGTGTTATGTCAGTTGTAGATTCAGAACAAATTCAGTTTGATGAATCAGTTGGTGAGTATGATGAAGAAGCAGAGTTCGTACACGTACAGTCTCGAGAATCCTACAAAGATGTAGATGTGAATCCAGATCTCAACAGAGAGGAGAGACAAACTCTTATGGATCTTTTACACAGGTATAATGATGTTTTAACAGATTACCAGGCCACACGCATGTGCTTGAACATGAAATCAGGACAACAACGGATAAACCTGTGAGAGTAAGTCCGAGACAAATCCCTTTTGCTATGATGGAAACGGTGAAAGATGAGGTACGTAAAATGTTAGAAATCGGGGTAATAGAATATTCGGAAAGCCCATATTCATCTCCAATAGTCCTTGTTGCAAAGAAGGACAACACATATCGGTTTTGCGTCGATTTTAGAGCTCTGAATCGCATTACTGTGTTTGATGCGGAGCCTATGCCTGATGTTGACGCAATGTTTGCGAAATTATCAGGTCATAAATACTTCTCACGGTTAGATTTGTCAAAGGGGTACTGGCAAGTGCCGTTGTCTGATTCTGCCCGTCCAATGACAGCTTTTCAGACTCCCCAAGGTCTTTTCCAGTTCACCAAAATGCCGTTCGGGCTGGTCACAGCTCCGACTACTTTTTGTCGTCTCATGCGCGAGGTGCTCAACAACGTTTCTAATGTTGATAATTTTATAGATGATATCTTGATATTTACTCATACTTTTGATCAACATATCTCTGTGCTTTCTCAGGTTTTACAGCGTCTCCGTTCAGCGAATCTCACCGCCAGACCAATGAAATGTTCTTTGGCTTATCGGAAACTGGAGTGTTTGGGCCATATCATAGGCGATGACAAAGTACATCCTCATCCAGATAAAGTGTCGGCTATACAACAGGCGAACCATCCTACGACGAAAAAACAACTGCGATCTTTTCTAGGACTGGTAAATTTTTACAGAAAGTTTATCCCGAATTTTGCCCATATAGCTCTTCCATTAACAGACCTCACAAGAAAGTTCTCTCCTAGTAAACTTCAGTGGACAGAAGCTCAGGAATTAGCATTTCAAAATCTAAAAGCATCTATTATTCAATCTCCGATTTTGAAATTACCAGATCTTTCCAAGGTTTTCATTGTACAGACTGACGCATCCGACAGGGGTATTGGTGCAGTACTTTTACAGGAAGAAGGTGAATTCAAACTCCCTGTTGCCTATGCCAGCCGCAAACTAAAACCAAGTGAAGAACACTACTCAACGATAGAAAAGGAATGTTTGGGTATCATTTGGTCAGTGCAAAAGTTTCACAGGTATCTCTATGGCAAAGAGTTTATTTTAGAGACAGATCACCATCCGCTGGTATATTTCAATAAGACGAAGTTGGTGAACTCCAGACTAATGAGATGGGCATTGTCACTTCAGCCGTACCGATTCCGCATCAGGGCTATCAGAGGGAAGGACAATGTAGGAGCGGATTATTTAAGCAGACAGTAAGAATCCGTCAGTAACTGTATGTAAATAAAGTTAATGAATGAAGAATTTTATCTTGTTTTATCTTATGTTTGAAAAGTAAAAAAAAAAAAAATCTTGTACATAAATTGTGTTTGGGAAAAATTACATGTATGTAATTTTTCTTTAAAGGGGGAAGGTAATGTCACAATTGATGTCCGTATTTGATTTCCATATATTTTTATCTGATTACTATATTACCGATATTATTTGCCCAATATGTTTACCATACTTTTAAGCTTGTTTAGCAGGTTTTACCTGGCGATTTAAATCCCGTGAAATCAGATTGGGCGTAGCAACTGAACAGAGCAGTCGAGTTTTAAGACAGCTCGAGTTTCCCCTGTTTTGTTCTTTGTTTCTATAATTTCATGACCAGAGGTCCACCTATTCTGGGTAAGTGTATTTTATTTATTATTGTAAGCTGTATGATTTATTGACGGTTTTAATTCCTGAAATGGCCACAGAACTTTGTTCTATAATTTCATTCGTAAGTTAGATTCAAAGTAGTATTTGCTCATGTAAAGTATATGTGTTATAAGTAAAAGTATAAGTGTATGAGTATATGTTTAATGTAGACGTAGTGTTGTATGTATAAAGTATGGAGTATAGTATTCGTCTTAAAGTGGTTGTCTACAAGTAATACACTTAGTTTATGTGTGAACGTATAAGTTCTATAAAGTAAAGTAGTATGAAGTGAAGTGAAGTATAAGTACAGTGCAGTAAAATGCAACTATGTAATGTGTAATGCAGTAAAATGCACCTAAGTAAATGTACAGCAAAATGTACAAGTATGAGCAATTATATGTATAATTATATTATGTCTGTATCTAACTTTGTTTTATTTTATAGGCCCCATTTATTTAGGCCAGTTATCCTTTTATGCCATCCAGCAGGAAGCCATTGGGCCATGTAGAAACGCGTGTGTTTGTACATATTGTAAATAAAACAATATATAACAAAACTGTATTGAGTGATTTTGGGAAGCCGCCAGCCACCCTGCGACAAAATTGGTGTCAGAAGTGGGATACCAATCCCAGGAATTCAGTCCCAGGATATCCAAGGATATCGACGTTAACACAGGACAAGTCAGGATACACAGTCAACCTGGAAACATATTTCAAATACAAGTGGTGTCTTCAGTTATGGAACCTCGCAGAGGAAATCTACATGTCACCGACATGATGTGCCTGATGTCCTAAAGCAAGACGACTTGAATTCATCCTACAGGAAGCTCGCTTAACTGTTTATTTCAATTAAAACATTTATTGTCAAACTGTAAGAAAAAGAAAACAACTACTGATAACATTTTACAATTCATACAAAAGACTTTGTTATAAAAGTAGTTAGAATAGTGAATTACTTGCCTTGAAATCTAGTGAATATTTCATACATGTTCTCTAATTGTATTCTGTATGTACATGAAGTTTGTAATTGTTCTCACTTTTGCAACTGTTATTGTAGGCAATGTTCCATGGTCATTTGGGGTCCAGAAGGTTTCTAGAAGTAGTGATGGGTGGACTTCCTCAGAGTACGTGGAGACTGGTCAGGGTAAAAGTAGTGTGGTAAATAAGTCAAAAGTATTCACAGTTGTGTCGCCCAATCTCAAACTTTCAAATTCAGTAGGAAGTAAAATTCCGAGTATAGTAGTGACATTAGTAGTACTTATACATGTAGTGCCACAGTATATAGAAAGTAGAAATCAAAGTACAGTAGAGTCGTTAGTAGTACATGTAGAAGTGCAGTATATAAGTGGTCACACAAAGGTGTTAGAAAGGTCTAGGTGTTATGTTAAAAAGGTCGTGTCCGTAAAAATGGACTCGGTACAAGAGTTAATCGCTGCAGGCGAGAAGTTAGGTTATGAAAAAGAAGAGTTAAGAAATTATGTTACAGAACAACAGAAATTACAGCGTGAAGAGAGAGCAGCGGCTCGACAGAGAGAAAAAGAACGAGAATATCAGCTAGAAATGGAACGCATGTATCATGAGATGAAGATGAAGCAGCTACAAGAGGAACACGAATTAGAACTAGCAAACAAAAGTGCACAAGGTAAGGTTAGTGATGTTATGGTAAAACCTAGTGTACCGAAAATTCCTCCTTTTGACGAAAACAAAGACGAGATTGACAGCTATTTGAGAAGGTTTGAGAGGTTTGCAACTGCCATGAATTGGGAGCAATCTTTATGGTCGACACACCTCAGTGCTTTATTGAAAGGGCGAGCTCTAGATGTATATGCTCTCATGTCAACGTCAAAAGTAAGTGATTACAATGAACTTAAAGCAGCTTTACTACGTAGGTACGAAATGACAGAGGACGGTTTTAAAAAGAAATTTCGTTCTTGTAGACCTGAAGTTGGGGAACATTTGCTCAGTTCTCTGTTAGACTTGCTTCTTACTTGACTCAGTGGGTCGAAATGTCCAAAATTACTTGTTCATTTGAGGCTCTTTTCGATCTTATGCTTAGAGATCAAATGTTACATGTGTGTAATTTTGAATTGGCTGTATTTCTCAAGCAGAATGTTCCAAAGACATTGGATCAGATGAGTATGTTAGCTGATCAGTTTAGGGAAGCTAGAAATACTAGTGCTATCAATTTGTGCTCAAAGGCAGTAAACAAACCAGAGGTAAGTAAGGTACCAGAAAAACCCAAGGATGCACGTCCGCATCAGCAACAGAAGCCAAGGTTTGTTCCAAACAATGAAAGAAAATGTTTTGTATGTAACAAATATGGTCACATTGCACCCCAGTGCAGATTTAAAAGTAAAAACTCAAGTGCAGCAGTGTGCAAGGACGAACGTGGGAAAGGTCAAACAAATGGTAGTGATGCAAATCCAAGTAACTGCGCAGCGCTGATTTACAGTCAAAACCCGTCTATTTATAGTCAGGTAAGTGACCATACAACCGTTTTAACATCAGCATGTCATTCTACAGCGAAACCAATGCCTCTTTCAGCTGGTTACGTTGAGGGTCATCCAGTTACTTTACTGAGAGATTCAGGATGTCGAAACATTGTAGTGCGCAAGAGTTTGGTAAAAGAGGAAAACTTTACAGGTAGACAAGAAACGTGTGTTTTGGCAGACAACACGAGAATAGTGGTCCCAGTGGCAAAGGTTGTCATTGATTCTCCATATGTATGTGTGTTTGTACATATTGTAAATAAAACTATATATAACAAAACTGTATTGAGTGATTTTGGGAAGCCGCCAGCCACCCTGCGACATCTCTACAAGCATTTGTTGAGAAAATGTCTAAATTCTGCACCTTTAAATGGTAATTTCAAATTCAAAGCGAGGTACTGTTGTCTTCAAAATGAGTATAAAGAACCATGAAAGTAGTTCTTGGATAGCAGCACGTGGTCTATCTTTAGCACAATTTTTTTTCCAGACCTCTTCTTTGGAGGTACATAACAATCTTAAAAAGTAGAAGAGAATTAAAATTGCAAAATGTTTCAAATAATATTAACACTTTAAAAAGAGGAATTGTGTTATAGTGTGACTTAAAGTAATTAGTACATGTATTATTATCAAACAGTTGTTAAATAGTGTACGTGTTGATATGAAAAAAAATCTAAAACTCCTTGATTCCAGGTAAGGAAAAATGAACATCATCAAAGTTAAAAATTAAGAGTTTGTTAGTATGACACAGATAACTTCTTTTATCTACCAAAATCTTAAATATCAGCAATGAAACACAAAGAAAATTAGACACATAAAATCGATATGAATGACCTTGTTTTATTATATACCTGCTAGTATACTGTATCAAATACACACTTACAATTTTCATCACATCGGAGCACCATTCGAAAAGGAATGGAATCATCTATAGTTGAGTAGAGATTTACTGAATAATTATTAAATTTTTTTTTCTATTTGCTCATGTTGTCAAAATTACAATTTTACATAGTAAAGAAAAGAATCAACATAATTAAATATTATAGACCATCTTTAAGATGAGGTTTGGTGGTCCTCCCAACTCAGGAAAGAATTATTGGGTCCGTATTTATAGGTGAGAGCAAATTTTCCTTAAAATTTAAAGAAATTTGTTGACGGAATAAAAAGAAAAAATGTCGTGTAATGGGATGAAAAAAAATGAGTTGGGCCATTTCTAGGCAGTAGGTCGGGGGAGAGGGCAACCAATATTTTTTTTTATAAAAGTGGTCTCAACAAAATAAGCATAGGCGTCGAAACCGGGGGGAGGTCTAGGGGGAGCTTAGCCCCTCCCCCCACTTTTTTTTTTTGCAAAATATAGACATTCTATAGAAATTGAAAATTGGGATTTACATTTTTTGCTGGTTTAGCCCCCTCCCCCCCCCCCTCACTTTCAATTTGCTTCCGACGCCCATGATAAGGCTAGTAGATGTTCCATCACATACTTAGTGAGGTAAAATTTTTGAAGCTTTGGCACTATTTTGAAAAAAAACACATATAGGATTTTTTCCGGTGGGGTTAGCCTCCCAATTTTTGTTTTGCTAAGATGGATATAGCATAGGCAATGGACCTTTTTTTGCAAACATTGTGCTCTCTTCTAAATTTCAAGGAAACAACTCGATATATTTAATCAAACTTCGTATGTTGGTGGGAGCGTACAACTTTGTCAACATATATTTCCAAACATTACTCTATACATGTGTGGGCCATTGCAAACGATCTAGCTATTTATGTGAGGTGCCTGAAGGAAATCCTATAACTGACTATTTTTTCTACCTGACTGCTAAACAAAATAGACATGTGCTGCGACTTTTCGAATGTAATACATGAAATTACAATTTGTTTTTATGCACCGCATATTGTTTAACATTTTCAAATTAAAAGCTTAGCATCCTCCTTGCAGCGCCCCATTTGCAAATAACTTCTATCGCCACAGAAAAGAGACCCGCCGTAAACACATATGTTTAGGACAATTTAAACCCTTTGAGTTTTAGAGAAATCAACAAATTATCAATACTTGTTCTATGAAAATTTAAATATAATGGTAATAAACACATCTATCCACAACAGATATATGCACATGTCAACCACGTGCGCAGTGGAATGATATGAACGAGGAAACTCGAGGTAAAAACAGAACAGTTTTTCCGATTTGCTGTGGTGGGGTTAAAATCGCTTTTTTTCATTAATCAGACGATGCGATGTTACAAATTAAAGTAGTAAGTTATTTAACCTAAGGATTATTACTTAATAATTTCTTGTCTTGATGTTGTCATGGTCGCATTCCTTCTAAAATCAATGTTATTTGAACTCTGTTTGACAGACGAATGGCTGACGTAATGAACTTATGGCCTCAGGAAGATCCCTATAAGAAAAATCAAATTTTCAACAATTATGGGTAATGACAAGAAAAAAGCGAAACAAATGGCTGTAGCTATATTATCAATGAACCGAACTGACATCATTTTCAGTGCATTTTTCATTTCGTGAATGCTGTAGCCGCGCAGTTCTAACATGATTAATTTACTTCTAATTAAAGCAAAATACATTTAGTTATTTACTAATTTTGATCTCTAACAGTAGATAATGAGTGCATTAGCACTTTGAGTAACGTTGTGCTAGTTTTGTAGAGTATTAAGCGCATTCTTGGTATTTCTCATTTTACACCAGACTAGATCCAATATGGCTTGTACATCCCCCTTAATATAAATGGATATTGTTAAATACATTTTTTATCGAAGATGAGGGGTATACTTTTCTTAATTTTTCTCCAATATTCATAAATCCGACGGATTATTGAAAGTTCGTGCACTAGCGCTATGAATGAAAACTATTAAGGAATACAGCAAATAATTTTTATACTTTTAATTAATTGCCAGTGTTTTCGTAAGCAATGGAATGACCACGTAGAGAAACCTCAAAATACGATGTCGTATCTCTACAGTGAATCTAACGGAGACAAATGAATATTTGTCGTCCAATTTTAACCCATGTGGAGGGACACAATTGTCAAATTTACCTTATTTTGTCAATTTCCTGAGATCTAAATAATCTTAACAAATTTATCTCAAATTCTTTTGTAGGTGTATAACAAAGACACCTGAAAGGGTTGATTTTTTCACAAAATTAATAATCAAGAAGTTTAACTTTGAAAAATACGCATTAACTTTGAATGGTTTGAACAGCGTTGAGAAAGACAAAAGGTGACCGTAATATGAATTTAATAGAAAAAAAAACAACTTAAAATTGTAGCTTGAGAAGTTCCAAGATTTAAATAGCCTGTTACTTTTCATTGTAATAAACTTTATCACAAAATAAAAAGAAAGTTAAAAATTATGCAAATATATTAATACTTAAACATCAAACCATTCCGTTAGAACGCAAAATTTTCGCTTTTATTTGCGAAAGTTTCATGAAATGTCAAGAAAGTTTGTATTCGCGATACCTTCCGTGCTAACACAGAAGTTACACGTTTATTCGCGAAATTAACCCGTTATAACGCGAAAGTTCCGCGTTTATTCACGAAATTCACGCATTATACTACGACGTTCCTTTGCAAAAGTTTCGCCTTTTAACGCGAAAGTTACGCGTTTATTCGCGAAAGATTCGCATTATAACGCGAAAGTAACGTGTTTATTCACGAAAGTTTCACGTAAAACACAAAAGTTGTGCGCTTATTTACGAAATTTTGTCGTTATATCGCGAACGTTTTGCGTTATATCGCGAAAGTTACTCGTTTTTTTGCGAAAGTTTTGCCTTTTTACGCGAAAGTTACGCGTTTGTTCTTGAAAGCTTTGCGCGCGTTATGACGCAAAAAGTAAGCGTTTACTTGCGAAAAATTCGCGTTTTTTTTGCGAAAAAATTATTATCTTAACCTACTAAAATAAGCTCAATGGGCTTTCGTATTAACGAACAAATAAATGTTGAGAAAAAGGGGTGTGAGTCACAAACAAATACTACGAAACTATGATAGGATTATACCGCAACCATCACCACCCCAAAAAAAGGGGGGGGGGGTCGTTAAGTGCCTTTTAATGGACAAGTTTCACATTAAGAGGATATATTTAGGGGAAAAGTTGGTGTGAGGAGCCGATCCTCCCCGCCTTTGATCCAATAGTCATATATTGTTTCCAGTTCTTCAATAACAAATTCCATTCTTATCACGTAATTACACATGTTTGGTTATCTAGTCTCGCTCACAGGCCTTCTGGACGCTTTCATCGAATTTTAAAATAGTTTGGGGTCTTAAAAACGATACTCGATATGCCAGAGCATGAACGATAGTGAGTAGTGTGGGATATTTTGCATTACGGGCAATTTGTGGTAGTGAATACGTATCCAGTATATTGCACAAAAACTAAGAAATTCGTACACGTAGTATTGGAAACCTTTTTTTGGGAAGAAAGACAAGTTTGACAAGGTTCATCCAGGTTTAGTTGAGAAACTATAGCATTATGGCTTTATAGTGTCAAACGCTAAAATATAACGCTGCAGTTTTTGCAGCTAATTCAGTTGAGATTGTCGAGACTACATGACAATTTTGTCAACTCACCGTTGATTGAATCTTTAAACATTGTATATGTCGTTTTGAGAAGGAAGGGGGAGGAGTTACGGGTAAATAATTCAGAGTAACTTTTAGGTAAGTCGCTTTTGACGGGATACACTTTATATAAATATTCATTTTTCATCTAACTTCACACTTCTTACATGATTCTTTTATGTAATGAAGCACGTAGTATCGTTTCTAGAAAAATTGTGGGGGGGGGGAGTAATTGAAAATTTTACTTAAAAATCATGTGGAGGATGATAGATCCAACATTTTTGTATTAAACCAAAAGTGAAGCGATGTTTGAAAAAAAAGGGTGGGGGCGGCTTTCAAATTTTATCTATGTGCCTGTGAAAAGTTATTTGAATTGACACTGATATTCATACAATTTGCTGTCTTTTAAAAAAAGGACTGCAATACGTGGACCATATGTATATTTTTTCTAACTGAAATTCAATTAAGAAAATTGTTAGGTGTAGGGAATATTCATGTAGGTTTGTTCACTTTTTCTACAATGATCTGCCTACTCATAACTGGTCGTAGTCTCAGAGCAAAATTGTGAAATTTTATCTCCGATTAGCGACCTTTATTTTCGTCAGTTTAAAAAATCAGGTTATTTTGATACATGTAACTCATACTGGCTGGGACTTGACATCTGTTCTGGATTTATACGGAAGAAATTTATCATGGGAAAAATGGAGATCTGATGGTTCACGAGCAGCACAGCTCTGTAGTACGCAGAATTTTTTTGTCGGAGCCCCCTCCCCCCCCCCACACACACACACATTAAAAGTCGTTGCTACAGACCTTTATCAAATGATATTTAGATTGCTAAAATATTAAATCATTTTGCGAGCCTTGATGCACAAAACTAATGCCGTGAAAACTTGCTCTATCTTTCAAAAGCTATCTCTATTCGTTGTGTGACGTTTTTCATTCAAGTTTTAAGTTACATGTATGTGAATACTGTAACTTCTTAAATGCTTGTATCATAGAATCAATGTTATATCGATGTTATATAAAAGTATATGTAAAAGAGGGAAAATCGAATTTTCCAATGGATATGTAAATGCGATATGCAGATTTAAAAGCGCGATTTGCCAATGAATGGCATATTCTAATTCGAATAGGGCGAATTATTCTACGGGCAAGAAACCTAAGGTGCAAACTCTCTAGCATTCTCGCGCATGCGAAGCCTGTCGTTTGCCCAGGGCATCCGGTTTAACCTCGCTTATATATTTACTGCGTGGACCTCAGGGTCCACGCAACTAATCATGAACGCCATTTCCTCCATTTAAGTGCGTCTTAAACAAACAAACAAACTGGTCTGAAGAGCTCTACAAGATTCAGAATTTTGAACTTTTGAAGACTGTCCAAACCGGAAAATAAAGATATAGAATATGCATTCAAACCAGAACATTCTCATAATTCAAACTACATCTGTTACATCAGGTAATTAAAATTTAAACATTTTTAAATATATTTCTTAAATGGGACACGAATTACACTTCAATGCCTTATTTGTAAAATGATTTTTTTTCGTTTGGATACTTCAGATTTTAAATACATTTGATACTATTTTTAACAACCACAAATAAAATCTTACTAAACAGGTAAGAGTGTCATGTGCATCGATAAAAATGGCATCAACGAGTTATTTAACTGCACCCTTTAAACAAAATTTAAATACACCATTTTGATAAACAAAATGCTTTTCAAATTTCAATAAAACAAGAGAAAAAATCATATTTACCAAAATATAGACCTAGAAAAGGGACACAATATTCACCGCTTGTACATTTTACGCCATTTTCACTTCATCCAAACATGTCACAACCGTCGCGGATACACCACAGTGAGAGTGGCGGATGGCTGCATGCGAATTTAGCGTTTTACAGAGAATTTTATATGGAAGGAAAATCGTTCATGTAAAATTGTTTTGAACATATTTTATTGACAATATGTCAAAGGGATTGGACACAATTAATTTCTCGAAAACATAGATAAGTTCTAAAAAATGGAAAGTATACATGTCATTACTCACTGTCTCTATGAACTTCACGCCCTACACTCTATGCACTTATTTTTTGTATTGTGTCAATGTGCAACATGGCATAGAGCACAAAGCGGGGGGGGGGGGGGGGGTTATGACTGGGTTGCCCAATTATATTCTGTTATAGTAAATTCTCATTTTGATGCTGGTTGACCTCTCCACTTTTTGCTGTAAGATCAAGCACTGGCAAATTCTACTGTTGCCCCCACCCTTTTTGGACAGTTTTGTTTGCAAAATATCTTAAATGTTCTCACTTCATTCGCCGATCACAATATACATGTACAATATCATCATCCCCCTGCCATACCTTGATCACACAACTCACCCGCTGTTCCGCTGTATCCAGATACTGTCAGTCTATATTTATTGTTTTCATCTCCGATGTAAAATGTAGAGTACACAGCATATGCCTTTTCTCCGTTAAAACTCTGGAGATTTATTCGGAGTTCTTGGTTTTTATCCCTTGTCAAGGCGTGGATTGCATCATTTCCTATATATATATATATATATATATATATATATATATATATATATATATATATATATATATATATATATATATATATATATATATATATATATATATATATATATATATATATATATATATATATATATATAATCCAAAGTATGAGAAAAAAGTCCACACAAGTATTTAGATAATACAAAAATTAAAAGAACGCCGATTAAACTCTATCGGTTTCAGTGATATCATAAAGAGAAAAAAACATTTTTATTTTTTAATAAATATCTATATACACATGTACAAATATATCAGATTGCATAATAATATTCCAAAGATTTTCGTGTTCTTTAGAATTTTTTACCAGTCTCTTCTGACCACCTTAATATGTGTATTTTTGTTTTGCATCGTTTACTTAAACAAAAGACTTTTTTCACTTTCAATACTGCTGCTACTTTCTTTTAATCCATCAGAAAAACTACAATGTAGCGCATTGAAGTGGTAAAATTTCCCGTTTGAATGGAACGTTTTGAGCTATCTTTAGAATGTTGATTTTCATACAGTGACACGCCCATTTCTTTCGAAAGGAAAAATCGGTCAAATTTTTCATTTGAAATCCTGTAGAACAGGTATTCCATAAATATAATAGCCAATCAAATTGACGGTCTACATAAACACAGACTAAGCACGTGTTCGACCGATACATGTGTTGGAAACTCCAATAAACATGATAAATTCATAATTATGTAAAAATTCGTTGCAATACGTATTTTACAGAAGCAAGAATTCTCTAAGTCTCTCTTATAACTTTAAAAATCTCCATTTCAGTGAAACTCAGGTTGCTTATCGCAAAGAGTGGGGTGTCCTAAAACATTTCATATTTCTTGTTCGTTTCTAAAGAAATGGGCGTGTCATTCTGGTATAATTGACGTTCATAACATGACTCTGAACGTTTCATCCAAACGGAAAATTTTACCACTTCAATGCGCTTCATTGTAGCTCATTTGAGTTGGCGTCAGTCATTTAACAATAACAAAGGAACATAAATTTATATTGAAAACATTGCTGTGATGTCATTCCTTTGTTCTTGCAGTCTAAAAATTTACCTGTGGCAGTTCGATATTAGTGAGGAATCGGATTTTAATCGTAATATCAGATTGTCTCAGTACTGATATCTTGCAAAATTGGACTGCTATCGAGCAAAAGAAATAAAAAAAAATGATAATTTAAAATTCTGCAATTCTGTTAGATCAGTGAATTAAACTTTCAAATACACCGAATAAATTGTAAGATTAAGAAGAACATGCCGCAGACCAGATAATACAAATAAAAAACAAACAAACAAACAAAACAAGCAAGACATAAACGGGTTAAGTTCTATTAAACTTATTAAAATTGGAGAAGTGTTTCAACCCATTTCTCTGGTTTTTGAAAAAGATTGGGCGCATTGGGATTCACTAAAGAAGCACAAAAACTTTCAAAACCGCCAAAATAAATTCAAAATAAAACACAAACTTTTGACACTATTATAAAGAACAACATTCAAACAATTTGATTTAATTTTTCTTATAGAAAGAAAAACGCCTCTGAAAAATCAAGGTTACTAGGCCTAGCATATGATGACAATGATTTGAAAGTTTTTAAGTACCAGTCCACATAAAAATCAGACAAAACTGTAAAAAAGTGATACATGAAGGTTTTCAGAATTTGATGATTTTCCACTCATAGATTTATTTTGAAGTATAAACAATGTATGTAAAATGAAAAATGTTTTGAGTCATGGTAACCATGGAAACCCGGCCAAAGAAATTTCCTTAGCAACCGGCGGATTTTTCAGTGTTGAAGGACAAAAAATCACCTATCTTTGAGGCTTAAAATAACACGTAAATACCATGAAAATTATTCTTACTTATGGGTGTAATAAAGATACACATTTATTGTGTTCTAATAATGTAATAAAAAATATTTAGGTCTTAAGTCAGTTCTGTGGTAGACATTGGAAGGTACACATGTTTTACAAGTTTTGCTGATTCAGCATTTTTCATGATTTTGGCAATATTCAAGGCCAAATTTTAAAAATGGCCAGATTAATACAGTTGTTGCATGTATCTCACATAAAAGCAGAGGTATTTCTCTTTTAGAATTTGAAGTCAAATCCATGGGCTCTTTTGAAAGTCGAATCTGTTGCCTAGCAACAAAAATGAGCTTTTTGATGCATAAAATGAGAAACAATGTAAAACGTTTACAGAAAAATCAAATGAACGGTTATTTATGATAAACGAGATATAAATTTTAAAATACTATAATTAAATTCGGTCTCCCTAGCACATAATTGAATATTGCATAATTCTTTATCTCCATAGCAACGGCAGGTTTTCCATAGCAACAAGGCAAAGAAAGGTAATTTTGGCGTGTATTCGTGTAATCTTATTAAGGCTTATTCAAATTAAGTCAGAAAAATGTGATTGAGCAAAACTGACAAAGATACGTTGGTCAATCTTAATTTTTTTTTTCGTCTTTCATCAACACATGGCAATGATTCCCAGTGCATGGCAACCAATGTACCCTATGCTTTCTGTAAAGAGATTTGACTTTTGGATCAGTGTTCGTCATGGAAATGAATATTAAATTAATGTGTTGATGATTGTATTTGTGGAGAGTGCTGAAAAAATATATGAAATGTTCCATCAATTGTTGTCATGGCAACAACTACATGTGAGTGAATTTAAAATGGGGCGAGTTCAACAAACACAGTATAAATTCTTAAACAGAACTGTGACTGGGCGAATTTAAAACGGGGCAAAATTTCTTGTATGTGTGAACGGGCGAAAATCATATGATACCAAATTAAGGATGTTTTCCATAGATAATGTTTTAATGTAACTTTTACGATATTGTGGATTAGATTCAAGACACTCACGGTGCATTGTTTCAATGGCTGCATTTTATTTCCGGAACTGTTTTCATTTCCGATATTTTAAAGTTTTCATCTCTGACATTTTTCAAGCAGTACTTTTCTGCAATGAAAGTAGCAGGGAATTAAGACTGAACTCATGAAAAATATTACAGAATAAATCATGAATAAATCATTGAAATCCAAAATAATGAGTTTTGCAATTGACTTTGGGTTATGTATTAAACCAAAGGCCATGACATGGGGGGGGAGGGGGTTAGGTTCGATATTCAGTACCAATTTTTTTCCAAACAGCACCACTTTGAATTCCTAATTTTAAACCTATTTTGCAACGTGTCTGTAGAAAGTGGGGGGCTAAACCTACGCAGCAATGTTCAATGTCTATACTAGAAAAAGGCTAAGCCCCTAGCCCTAGACTATATTTTGTGGCGGAAGGTTTTTTAGACAAAAATCATCAATTTTTCCATTTTGAACTATAACAGTACTGTAAATTTTGGATTCCTATTTTTCCATCCTGGTTGTACAAAAAGCTGTTTTTTGCAGTGAAATGTGTTATGCTGGTTCTAAAATATCTATTAAATTACTGAGTATTTCTTTTGAATTCTATCAATAAAGTGTGACAAATAAAGTAAATATATTCTGAAAATCCGGAGGAAAATTGAGCCAATTTTAACGTAAAACTGACACATTTTTAGTAATATCTGAAAATTTGCATCATATACCCCCACTTTTGATGTTCTTTTCTAAATATTCAAGATAAATTTGGCCTATTTGCTTAAAATTAAAAAAAAATTAAGACTTTAAAATACTTTTCTTGCTTATTAAATTTTCAATGCCAGAAAAATCACTTTTTATTAGTACAGAAAGGTCAAATAATTGATTTGCGAAGCAATTTGAAATTTTTTCTTAGTCACAAATTTAAGTGTCTTTTTTAAAACAAACTTAAAGTTAATTTTGTTTCATGCTTTATTAAGACACAAATTCCAGTGCAAAAAGGTCATATTAAATGTACTGTAGCGCTAAAAGAAGCGTATTGATACCCATTTTTTGATTTGAATTTTAACTAAGCTATGTATGTAGAAACTAAAAATATACTCGGCAAAAAAAGTTTAAGACTTTAAATATCAGGATCGAACATCGTTAATTAATTTTACCCAGGAGCAGAGAAGATTTTCAAAGAAATAATGTATTTTCACTATATAATCTAATTAGCCCAGCCCTAGCATATAGAACCCCTGACCCTGGGGCAAAGAATCTTACTATTTTGGTACAGTGTAGAGGACTCAATGCTTATTACAATCATTCCAACAGTTTCACTGCTTGATGTCTAGAAATAAAGAAGATTTTTAAAGACTGCATTAATTTTAGTGGTTTTGGTCCCACCCCTCAGGCCCCAGGGACCCTGAAATTCACAATTTTGTGTTCCTCTTTTACCCATAGATGGGTTATTTCAAATTTGGTTGAAATTGGTTCAGTGGTTCCAGAGAAGAATCTAAAAATGTTCAAATGTTTACGACCGCCGAATGACGTACGACGACGAACGAACAGAGATAGCAATAGGTCGTCTGGAAGACTCAGGTGACCTGAAATTCTCAGAGGCACATCTCCCTTTTAAAGTGCAGTTTTAAGTTTGAACTCAGATATGCAAGGATGGAAATTAAAAGGCATACAGAAACCACTTCTGGTAAATACAGACCCTTAGTAAGCAATTTCGTGGGTGGGGGTGGGGTGGGGATTACAACCATATATTTTCAGTTTGGGCACTATCAACAACCGAAAATTCCTTGGCAAACAAACCAAAAAATAAAAGATCGTCAGATATTATTATTATTATTGAGGGGGGACATGTATATTGTAGTGAAGTTGTCAATAGTATTCTATAGCTAAGTATCGGCATAATAACCCCCCCCCCCCCCCCGCTTCTTACACGGCCATAGGAAAAAACAATCATCGTTGAAGGAATTCTCAAAAGTCGGTAGAATGTTTTTAATATGAAGACATCACAATTACGCCTGTACATGTAGCACAGGGAAAGATATTAATATAAGTATTATTGCTACTTGTATAAGTATATATTGAATTATAAATATGTTTTTATTTTTTGAACATGAAATAAATTTATTTAAAATTTTATTTCCAGCTGTTTGGCAAGCAAAAAAATTATCAGAAAGGGATCCTGCAGATATCCAAGAAATACAAAAAATGTCGGAAAGGAAATAAAATTGTCGGAATTGAAATTTTAAGCATGTCGGAAATCCTATGCGAAATACTGGAAATTAAATGCAGTGAAAGAAAACATGAATATGAAATGACCAAGCACACAAAATTGTGTGCACCTAATAAAATCCATAACCCTGGTAATGTTTATCTAGCATATATTGTGTTCATTTGAGATAATTTCCATTTTTCAAAAGATAAGATATTTATAAGCTTGTATCTTTAACTTGTTGTTGGGAAGCTGACACTTATTCAGTTTACAAGGAATCTGTAGCTCTGGAGCTTCAAACGCTATTACCCAGAGAACAGGCCTATAGCAACGCGTATCAAAGTATTGGGAGCAACCTCCAACATCACTCACCTGAGCACATGGGCTAGGTAAAAACAAATGAGCTCAGCACTCAAAAGTTTACTTAGGGAAAGGAGGGGGGTGGACTTGAATTGTATACTTCTTGCCACCATATCAATATAAATTACTGGTATTAATGCAAAAACTTTGGGCCAGGATAGATGAAACTTCTGTAGAAGCATCCTCAAGAAGTGTACATTCAAGTTTATTCAAGTCATGACCCCCGGTGGTAGGGTGGGGCTACAATGGACGACCAACGTTTTACATAGGAATATATAGGAAAAATCTTCTTAATAACAGCAAAGCCATGATTGGTCATATTTATATGGAAGCATCCTCAGGTAGTGTAGATTCAAGTTTGTTCAAATCATGACCCCCGGGGGTACAGCCACAATGGATGATCAAAGTTTTACATAGGAATATATATAGGAAAATATATAAAAATCTTGATTGGTCTTGTTCAAATGTTAGCATCCTCAGGTAGTTTAGATAAAGATTTGTTAAAATCATGACCCCCAGGATTGGGTGGGACCAAAGTACATAACTTATTTGGAATAGAGCCACAGTTAGTCAAAAAATATGTAAGCACTCTTAGTTAGTGTAGATTCAAGTATGCATAGATTCAAGTTCAGATCACCCCCTCTTTTAGGATCGGGACCAGTTAGGCATCTACTGAATTGATTTTTCCTAGCCACAGTGCTCAGGTGAGCGATGTGGCCCATGGGCCCCGTGGTACCTGGATGAGTTCGATGTCAGTTGTTTTGTTTTTGTTGCATAATATTTCCATTTTAAGATATGAACTGATCGGATACATGAAGATGGCCCTCTGACCATCGTTTGCATAATTTTTGAAATATGTTTGCACTACATTATAATGCAAATCTCACCAAACAACATACAAAAATAAAGTTTCTACTTGTGTGACTAGCCATGTTTCAAATTCATTTGTATTTGATCTAGCTTTGGAGATCTTGCAATATTTCTTTCAAATGGTGTAAACTTCAATTTTACGTAAATAACCGTAACTGACTGCGATGCGACTTTTCTTATTTTGATTTATTTTAATTTGCCGCGTCGCCCTCATGGAGCAGTGGTTAGAGCGTCTTCTCTAGAGTCACGAAGTAAGGAGCTGATCCTTACGTCGCGGGTTCGAATCCCACTGTGGGATGCAGTAGGTGCTGCCTTTGAGCTACTGGGAACGTTTTTTTTCGTTTGGAAAAAAACTCCAATCTATGACAAGTATCAATAGAATAATTAAAACCTTATCTTCCTATTCAATTGGAAATGTTTCCATAGTGACGTTATTCATTTTATTTATCTATTTAATTTCATGAGGAATTAATTCATACATTGTAATACTTTCTGAAAAATCTGTGACGAGTGCCGAATCTTTCAATATTATAAATAACGACTACAGAGTATCCCATACTGAAAATGTAACATTGTTTGCTATGTGCTAGAAATAGTTGTTATGGATTAAATGAGTTTAAAAATCATCATTTTTTTCTTCAGGATGTGATTTAGATAAAGATTTACAGGTAACACATGAATATGCGTCAAACTTTCTTTGTGTCGTTGCTAGGGGAGTGGTGTTGTTGCTACATTGTATGGAAATAAGTCATTGAACAATATTCAATAACTTGATACAACATTTTAAAGTCTTTCAGAACTATCACCATGGAATTATCAGCATATTATTTGAATATCCAATTCCATGACAAACAATACAATCCCAAAGTCAAATCTGTTTTACAGGAGACATAGGAACTTTGGTTGTCATGTACACGGAATCCTTGCCATATGGGTTGATTAAGTACAAAAAAATAACAATAATAAAACCAACATTTCATTGTCAATTTTGCTCAACCGGATTTTTCTGACTTATTTTGAATAAGCCTTAATAAGATTACACGAATACACGCCAAAATTACCTTTCTTTGCCTTGTTGCTATGGAGATAAAGAATTATGCAATATTCAATTATGTGCTAGGGAGACCGAATTTAATTATAGTATTTTAAAATTCATATCTTGTTTATCATAAATAACCGTTCATTTGATTTTTCTGTAAACGTTTTACATTGTTTCTCATTTTATGCATCAAAAAGCCCATTTTTGTTGCTAGGCAACAGATTCGACTTTCAAAAGAGCCCATGGATTTGACTTCAAATTCTAAAAGAGAAATACCTTTGCTTTTATGTGAGATACATGCAACAACTGTATTAATCTGGCCATTTTTAAAATTTGGCCTTGAATATTGCCAAAATCACGAAAAATGCTGAATCAGCAAAACTTGTAAAACATGTGTACCTTCCAATGTCTACCACAGAACTGACTTAAGACCTAAATATTTTTTATTACATTATTAGAACACAATAAATGTGTATCTTTATTACACCCATAAGTAAGAATAATTCTCATGGTATTTACATGTTATTTTAAGCCTCAAAGATAGGTGATTTTTTGTCCTTTAACACTGAAAAATCCGCCGGTTGCTAAGGAAATTTCTTTGGCCGGGTTTCCATGGTTACCATGAATCAAAACATTTTTTATTTTACATACATTGTTCATACTTCAAAATAAATCTATGAGTGAAAAATCATCAAATTCTGAGAACCCTCATATATCACCCTTTGTCTGATTTTTATGTGGACTGGTACTTAACATTTCCCTCAAAACTTCTGGATTATTGATTATGTTTGTTATCTGTAACAGAACATCAAAAACAAAGGTATACTATGATGTAGACGCTTAACATAAAAAAAAAATGAAATGCACTATTGTACCATCAGCATCTGCTTAATTATTTGTGGTTATTCTTCATTTCTGCTTTTTTCATTCCATTCCAGATTTATCATTCACTAGATTGTCTGTATGATAATTCGTTGCCCTGCTTTAATCTCCGTGCATGTTTTAATAAAGAAAGATTTTGCCCCCACTCTCCTTATCAAATTCTTTCAAATACCTTCAGTGTAGCCAAATCCCCAAATACTGAGTACTTTTTATTTAAGCTTGCATTCTTGAAAGAATAGCTTCAGTGGTCATAAACACTTTTTTCTTTTGTTCTAATACGGACCGTCTCAGGTAGATCAAAAGCAAAGTTTTAAGTACGATATATGCCGAATACATTTCTGTATTAAGGTAGGATTCTTCTCACATTTCTTGTATTTAAAAATTAATGAAATTTTTACAGAAACAGGACGACAATATCACTAAGTGATGGTATCATTGAGATTAAATTTGACCGTTTAATATTAGAGGCAAGGTCAGGTGAAGGTCATTACCTTTTTCCTGGACAATAAGAATTGAAAAAAATACTGTTTTCAATCACGCGATCCCTACTTGTAATTCAACAGATTGAATGTTTTTCTTTTTGCATAAAAAGATACTACCATATAGGGCCTATTAGATGATATTACCAAATTGACATGGATAATTTAAATAAAATGTATATTTGATAATCCGAATTTCCTCTACTTGTCTTAAATTTTTAGGATTTCTTAGTTATTTTTATATGCTTCCTATATTTAACTTTTTCTAATTTTCACATATAGTAAAGTTGTCACGTAAAGGTACAACATGATACAAAAACTAATAGTTTGGATCGTTTACTAGGAGAGAAATAACACTTTTTACGGATTTTTGACCCAAATCTGTACGTAGATTTGAAGCATTTAAAAGCCAACATAGTTATAGTATGTGTGAAAAATCTTATCTATTTGATATATTTTGAAACTTTAGTCCCTTATTATAAATTTAATTTACATTTGAAAATTTCGTCTAGTCTTTGATTGCGTAAAAATTATAACTAAATTCAATGTTCTATAATAATTTTGAGATGCAGAAAAGAAGATATTTTCATACGCCACCATTCCGCCAAAAATATAGTCCCTGCTAGTTTTCAAACGCAGGTTACCATTTCTATTTAAAATTGTATAATTGTGATGAGGAAAGAAAAATATGGTCTTTTAATTCTCTTACATTTACATATATAAGACATATCAACAAATATACTTTGAATATTCCATCTAGTCAGAAACCAGAGAAGAATCCTACCTTAAAAAAGATATCAGACAGTTTTCGACCCTAACGGGCCTCAAAGTGTCTGATATTTTTTTAAATACAGAAATGTATTCGGCATATATTCAATACTTATATATAATCATACCTATCCAGAAGTTTTTTGAGACATTCCCAAAGCCATGTTTATAGTCGATCCATGTCCTGTAGAAATCTACGTCACCATCCTGTCGTTTCTGAATGACCTGTAAAAAATCCTAGATATCTTATTTTATTGCCTCTTCTAAAAATAAACACCAACCACTATGTTACATTCTCTTTCATTTGTTGAAAATTTTCAAGCTAGAATATATGCAAGTGTATAGTATTTGGCGATATAGAGGCTGTTTGGAACTATACTGAATATTGTAGATTTGTTTGAACATCTAAAATTGTCCTTGTGTTCAAGATCAAATCATTTTTTTTTAGTTTCTTCGTTTTTTTTTTCTTATAATTGTCATTGTGTAAAAGAGTTTAGAAACTAAATCCACGCAGATAAATATTTTTGTTTAGTTTCTTCGTTTTTCTCTGTCCGTGATTGAGTAAAGTTAAATCCCAGAACTTCTGATTAAAATTCTATTGCCCTTTTTAAATGTTAGGGTTCGTCACTCAGTGTTTGGTTAATGCTATAATAAAATAGAATGGTGTTGCTTTGATTGTGACTCCTTATTCAGTTGCTAATGTAGCAGGACAGCCATAATATCATCATGATAAAGTTTTGTTAGGTTTGTTTTCAAGATCTCTAACATGTGTAACTGTCTTAGATTTTCAACATAAGCACAAATCAAAACACTACTCACAATCCACCCTCCCCCATCTGTTGTCATCTCACAGAAGACCTCTCTACGGGTGTCAGGGTAAATAACGTACACACTGTCTTTTCCTTTCTTGCTTGGGTCTCTTTTCACAATATCTGAACAGTCTTTGTATATTTTTTCTATTCAAATAAAAAAGTAAAAAAAAAAAAAAAAATTCAATAGATAATTTCTATAAACTTATAACTCGAATTGTTTATCATGTTTTCAAACATAAAATCAATGGATATTTAAGTATTTCTTGATACTTCTTTAATTCATAAACGAATGCTATAAACGAATGCTCCGTAAGTCTGAATACTTTCTTTTGGACCTTTTCAAATATTATTACACAATCTTAAGGTGTAGCAATTTCAATCTGGAGAATAAAATAACTAGCCATAAGTCATAGTAAAATAAAATTTTAAATATGAATTAATTGGAAATTTATCATGATCAAAAAATTTGGTTGAAAAATATAACATTATTTGCAGATTGCAAAGTTATAAACTCAATGACATTGACAAAAAAACTATAAAGAAAACCCGTATTTTGGAAAGTCATGAGTCTTTATTTTATGTACCTACATAAACATCAACTAGTGTTAAAATTTGTATGGAATAAAACTGACGGAAGAAAACGGAATGCAGGCATACGGTGACGTCTCCATAATAGTGAACAATTCTCAAGAGGTACATGTACATTAAACAACATACAATCAATCAATCATTTGATGTAAAATATCAATACCAATATAAATATAAACCAAGAAAATGTAAACCCTTGTTTACTTAAATTTAAATTTAATTTAATTCAATGAATATTTCATTCACTGATGTTAGTGTGAATAGGATAGGTCAGCAGGCTAAGCCTATTTTAGCACTCTGCTAAAAATATCCAAACATGTTTTATGAAAACAAGATCTTGTGATTTAAGGTGAAGAAATTGCACAGATTAAGAAGGAGCATTGCAGAAGGTAAGACGTTATAAAGAGTTAACTGATTCTTAATGTTTAAAAAAAAAATTATTTGCCTCATTTACATTCAAAATAAGTCCAAGAATGTATTATTTATAAACGAATGTTCTTTAAGGATACTTTATACACCAGTGCAAAATGTTTTTGGACTACAAGAAAATTATGAATAAAGGTGTAAATATTGAGCTTATATATTAAACTTTGAATTTGATACGTGGCATTTATCCCCAAGAACAAAAATTTCAAACACAACACAGTATCAGTGAACAGAAATAAACGTTGTTAATTTCCTTGTAAAAATATATATGGATAATGTTTTCAATTAATTAATCTTGGCCTTTAAAATGTTAAGAATATTTCAATTTATTACAAATTCAGTTATAATCTGTAAATTTCTATTTACTGGAACTTAGATCTAAGGACAGATCACTTTAACTGCAGAAAAAAGACTTAAATCAGAACTCTTTAGTGTATAATGTAGAGAGGGTTCTTAAATCTATATATTTTCGTTTTGGACTTTTTAAAATAATTTTACAAAAATTGAAGGTATAACTCTTGCAATCTGGAGAGTTAAATATCTAGTCATAAGTCTTGATAAAATAAATGTTAAATATGAGTTAACGTGAAATCTATCGTGATCAAGAATTTTGGTTGAAAAATATACAATTATTTGCAGATCACAAGGTTATAAACTCATTGAAATTGACAACAACTATGAAGAAAACAAGTATTATGGATAGTCATGATGAGTCTTAATTCTATACACCTACGTATACATCAACGCGGCCTTGGTCAGGACAGGTCACCTCGTGGGGCAGGTCGAGGGTCCTTATCTCACCATGTTGTCCTCAAAAGGGGTAATGAATTGTATAATAATATTCGGTTTTTAAAGTAAATATATTCGGTATAAAATATTTCAAAGATAGTGTAGAAAGTAGTTTGTGTTTAAGACTTCTGTATCAAGGTGGTAAATGAAATGATAATAATTGTTAGTCGATTTCGTGCATTTTATGTGAATAATTAATACCGAAAATACTAGTAAATATGAACTAGAAAAATGTAAACCTTTTTTTTGTTTATATAAGAAAACGATTACATTCAGTCATGATTGCAGAAAAATTCACATCCGCCAACACTAATTATGCATTTTTTTCAGCATTATCGTAACCAACATTTTTGTATAAATATTTTTTTCATTGCTTAAATATGAGAGATTATTGCTTTTTACAGTAAAACCAACTAATGAAAATTTTATTGTCTTCTTTAGTCAATTATCTTGACTAATTTGATAGATTTAATATTATGTAAAACTTAAATGAGAAATATAAAACGCATAAATGTATTATGTAAGCAAAAACCTGCATTCTTTAACGAGTAAACACATTTTCATCTTAGCTCTAAATCTTTTTTTCTAAGATTTTTTTAATTATAGAATATCTTAAGAGTTAAAAAATACGTGCAGCCTTGTTTGTATAGGAAAATCATTGCATTCATTCATTAATGATCGCAGAAAAAATAAGTGGACTCTTCTGCACTGTAGTTACAAAATTACTGTATGAGTATTTCAGTGTTTAAATGGTTTTGTTTTTATTTCACCGTACATGTATAACCAAGTAAGTAAATTTCCACTGTCTTCTAAACTAACTTATGTTGATTAATTTGATAGATAGAAATATTTAAAAGTGGAATGGAAAATGTCAAAGTATGTATTATGTAAAGAAGAGCTTGCATTCTTTAACACAAGTGAATGCATTATCAAGTTATCTCTAAATCCTCTAAGGGTGTTAGACGAAGGGGAACGATTTTAATTTGGGACTGGCTGGAGAGCTGTGTTTCGTAAATGACACTTTTATGAGATTAATTAAGACTAGGTATTACTAAAGAAATGAAATACTTACAAGGTAAGCACAAGGCTGGAGTCAATTACTTTGAAAATGCAATTGAATACTTTCAAATATATAAGTAGTTTTGTGAATCATTTGCAATTAAAATACCCGCACAATTGATTTTCACAAACATAACTGATTATGAGTAAAGAATGTATTTATATATATTTCAATTATTTCTGTTTGATTTTACAAAATTTTGGAGACCCATATTTAAAAATTTTCAAAATTTTAATGTCTGTTAATGTTAGGGATATAGTTAAAAATAAATAACATACGGTGTGTGTGGTTGGGAGTTTCATCATTCAAAACCTGTTCATATATAAGATGTTTAAAGATGAACAGGAAAAAATTCTTTCTGATTAATAATTTGCTATTTTTATTGATTTTAAATTTGAATCTTTTAATTGTGTAAGAAACATATATAGAAATATGAAGGTAAACTAATAAACTAATTAGTCAATGTCTTTTTTAATATGATTCTTTGATAATTTCGATTCTCTCAAATAAAAAAAGCTTTAATTTTAAAGGTTTGACCTCTCCCATGCAAACACTTTATGATAAGTAAGAAAATGATGTCAAATAATCGATATTGACACACAGACAATTTTTGAATTAAAAGAACATATACATTAATTAAATGTTTTAAAGTCTAATTTGAGAAATTTTTACTCATACAGGGCTGACCTGCTTCAGATGAAGTACCACAATACTGTAAATCACATATTTTTGTAGGATAAAATTTTCGTGGTTCGTGGAGATTTAATTTCGTTGATGTAGAATTGTTGAGTAGTTATGTATGTCACATTTTATATTTCGTGCGGACATGAATTTGTGGGTCTCTTCACACCTCGAAAACAATGAAAATTAAACCCACACAATTTCACAACATTTTGACCGATTAATGTTTTAAAGGTCATGACAGTAAGGGAATTGCTTTGCATCAACGACTTCTGTGAAAAAAACCTCAGATTTTAAGGTCTTACTCAAAGACCAAGGACCGTTTACTCCAATTATCGAACTCCAAAAAACTTTGATTATAACCTAATTTTATAATCATCACATAAAGAAATATGATAAGAATCTTATATGTTACCTTTTAAAACAGGTACACATTTACCCTGAAGACAAATTGCATCCTCGGTACAGGTATGCTTGGGACACTCGGACGCCAGGTGCTGAAAATAAATCAGTTTACAGTGATAACTCATTTAATATTTGATCAAATTGCTTTTAATCTAAATATTTCAATATCTGATGCAATGCTTACCTTTGGAAAACTTTCCCTGTCAGCATGTATGATTCTGCCTCCGGTCATGAGGCTACTGACTTTTTGGATTGCAAATCTCGTGTTGTTAAGTCGGCATATCATTTTTTCACGTATCCAATCAACTGAGCGACACAACTCAAACTCGTTACAAACCATCATGCACCTTGGAATATTAGCATTCGACAAAAGATTAAAACCAGGCACTGAGGAATTTTCATAATTGCTAACGATTAACGTTATGGGATCAAAGCACTGGGAATGGCATGTCTGTAATAGAGTTAAGGTTTGTACTACAAGGTATACACTGATCACCTTAGGACTTGCTACTATTTCCATTTTAAAGGTTTTCTTCATCGCTTTAGTTGTTACATGGTGGGCACCATCAGGATAATAACCTGTCTGGGATTTCTACATTGTTATAACATATATAATTTATTGATGAGGTGTCACGTGATAGTATTATTTGTGTTTTTGATTGATTTGTTATGTAGGTGAAAGATTGATACCGATTAAGTGTTGTTTATATTTGAAACTTTTAGCTCATTTTTAAAAATAATAATGACGAACGTTCTTACTATTTTTTCTACTATATTTTTTTTCAAATTACTTTGCAGAAAACAAAGAGATCTTCTATTCGTGTTTGTAATTTTAAGTACATACATTACCTCGAGCTCGTACAATTATTGTCGCTTTGTATTTAGACATCTGAGGAATAAAGTATCAACTGCACCTGATGTAGTTATTGTAATTCGGCGTATTATCCAGAAAAACGTATTATTATGCTTCCTGTCAGTTTGTCTCTATATAACCCATACCCTACGATTCTCGCATAGTGGTCTAAGGATTTATATAACGTAAACACACTATGCCGAAATAGTGCACGGCTTTATTTACTGAAGAAAATTCTTCAAGCCGGGGAACCAACTCACGACCATGAGATTGTCAGTCCGATGCCTTATCGATTACGCCACAGAGACGATCACTCATTAGTAGAATTTTATTATATATATGATCTTAATTTATACAATTGACACAAGAAGGAGAAAATAGACAAATATTTTTTGAAAACAGTTATTTTATTCTAAGGAACCTTAGATTAATGTGTACAACAAAGATTCAAACTAATTACATACACAGATCGTTAGATGAACTGATTTCATAGGGTCATCAAAACGCTTTTTTATATGACGCTTGATTGTAGGATGTAAAAGAAAATTATCAATGAGAATCCACGTCTGTAAACAAATCAGTCTTACTAACAAAACAGAAAATAAAGATGAGTATCGTTAGGACAGACTATTCTGACTTATTTAGAGAAAATAGTAAATACTAGTAACCAAAATAAGTAAGCATGCAACTAATTTTAGCATGAAGATTTTGAATGAGTTTTTGCAAGTGCGCTGTTTAAGCACCGATATTTTCAGGAAAAAGTCAAATAGATTGCCGCATAAATAATTACAACAGTCAGCATAATAATAACAATAGTGTTGCATTATGCATGTACTATGCCTAAATAGTAGGCAGGGTTTGACACATAGTGCACTCGCCTCCGGCTCGTGCACCATGTGTCAAACCCTGCCTACTATTTAGGCATAGTACATGCATAATGCAACACTATTATATAATTAAACGTTAATAATATGATTAAAAAATAAATGACAGAAACTCAGATCAATCCATGCCGTCTTATTTTTTGCATTCGCTTATGTCCTTGTCAAACATAATGAGAAAAACGAGATTAAAATCAGCATTTCCAGTTATTTTCATTTTGTATTTATAAATAATATTTAACAAAATTAATGTCAGCCACATATATACATGTATTATTATTTTCCTTTTTAATTGATTCTAAGTACATTATAAGGGGGAAATTATAATCTACCATAATGAAAATTTACGAATAGCCTCCCAAAAAGGGAAGAATTTTCCCGACACCAAGTTTTATTTTTGGAGATGTTAAAAGATCCATTATTGAGTGAGGGTGGGTTGATTTAGAGAGGGAGGTCAGGTAACAGATTGTGCTACCGTCTGCGCTCTAATCCTGCGAGATATGACTGTCATTGACATTTACAGACATGAAACTACTCAAATATTGTTCAGATTTACTTCTCCAGAATATTCGAGGGGTTTTAAGAAAATTTCCATCACTTTTAAGCATTTTGAATATTGGAATGTAGACTATATAGGGTTACATTGATAAGGGTCTCCATCTTTTCTTATATACACTCCACGGATCAGACTTCTGTAATTTTTGAGATCTTTTAGTTTATTTTAAATATTCATGCTGCCTAAAGCGAAATGCTTTAAGATACCAGCATTTAAATGTTGCTAAAAACAACTGTATCAAGGTAAAAAAGAACATTTTACAAAAATGGTTATCAATACACTATAGAGAACAACAAAACACTCTTTGGCGAATTGCTCTGTGTGAAGATTCTAAAGATTCTTTGTTTTAGTAAATTACATGCTGAATTGAACCTAAGTAAATTATGAGAGAGAAGATCCTTAAAAATGATTGTTAATCAATTTTTGATATGGTTTCATAGATGAAAATTGTTTGGAAAATTTTGCCAATTTTGTAATAAGCTAACAGCTAGCTATAATATGCATTTAAACATAGGTTGTTTTAAATTGTTATATGACAGAAAAATCAGGATTGAGAACATTTAAGGAATGACTCTAATTTTTCGCAGATTATAAAAAAGCGTAAACTGACCCAAACCAGGTTATAATCGAATAATTTGGCCAGGAATTAGAGTCATTCCATATAATCTAATTTTAAAATAATTTAACAACTGTGGGTGTAAAATTGTGCTGCTTTTTATGGGTTCAAATTTGCCGCTCAATAATATATCCCTAGTAACGGAAGTAATATGAAACAAGGGGAGGTAATAACTGATACACAGATCTAGCAGCCATGATGTTTGTTCACATGAGGTAAGATCGAGCTACTGTTTGAAGTTAACGGTACATTTATTAAATCTGGAATTCTCCATGAATCCCAAGAATGGAAATGAGGGGATTGCATGGATACAGTTGATTCAGCTGGTTGTCGGGGGGTGTTCCCCATACCAAACCAGGTTATTGAGAAATAATTTGCGTTCCTTTTTGGAAATCAACCAATGAAAGACTAGAATACAAACAAAATTAAATCATTTTAGACTTACCTGGTGTGAAAGAATATCTTTTGTGTGAAATTACAGTTTTTATTTTCAATGGGTTGTGTTCAAGAAAAATATTTTGTAAAAGAAAAAAAAATGCTTTTACAAAATAGAAGTGTATTATAATAATCGTTTTATCAACAGTTTATAAAACATATATTATTAAAACCTATAATGTTCTACTAGAAAAATGGATAGCACAATTAAATAAAAGTAGAAGGTGAAATGCTTCCCGTTATACATCAATAAAAGAACAGCATTTCTAGAGTGCGGAGCCCCCTCATGGGCCCGAAGGGTTTGTTTCCACTTTCTCCGACTAGCGGAGGACCCAAAAGGTGCAATTGCAACTAGCTAAGTCTTAGCTGATATTTCATATATGTGCTTTTCTTTTTCATGGTTTTAAAAACATAGTTGATTTTCTGAATTTCCCTTCGTTTTGTTTTATGAGGGAATAGAATTCAAAATAATCAGGATTCTTAATTATTATGACCTTTGATTTCATTCTAGAGAATGTGTCGACTATTCATTGAGAAAGGATTGGCGTTTTGAGTAATAATAATCTGTCTTTAAAAACCATTAGAACAAATAATTTGTCATTCACTAAGACAAAAATAAATAATATAACTTGGTTAAATGGCAGAAACTTGGCAGAAATGATTCCCGAGTTTAGGTTCCTTATCACCACATCGAAATAAAGGTTTCGAGTGTACCTTTTCTAATTTTGATTGTAGAAGTTTTTTTTATGAAAACAAGTAATATGGCCTTCACTGACATATTCAAAGTCTCAATACATAAACACAAAGTTTGACATATACAGTACATGTAATCCAACTCAGTTACCAGTTTGGAATAAAACATTTTGTAACTTTCCATCAAATTATGCATTAATATTATTTTGCACATAATATGATTTTAATTTGATTTGACTGATTGATAAAAAAATATGCTTGGTATGTTCGGG
>NW_026931901.1:0-49384 GCF_032062105.1 Saccostrea cuccullata
CATTGGAAAAAATGAATAGTTCCAGTCAAAAACCTTTATATATTTATTTACAAAGTATGTAAAATTTACTAGGCACAGGTACCAAAGTTGTCAAAATGGCCTGAGAAGAAATTAAAAAAAAAATTCTGAACAGAAAGGAAAATCCCTTTTCCATGTATGGAACTACTATTGAATAAGTTGATTTTGATTGGTTAGGTATTGGCGCGATACCCTTAGTCGACTTTAACCCTGCCTTGTTGTCGGAATAAAACCAACTTTGAACCCGAGGTTAACATAAGTAGAGAAATACATTGTGAATCGATATATTACAAAAATGACATATGCTTGAAAAATGGTAAATTTATATATGTGTTTTTTTTTCTTTGATTCGTGGGATAGAAATATATGTTAATCGCTTAATCAACATGCCATAATCATCTTGCATATGCATGTACATGTACGTGTGCGCGCATGCAAAACGTTAAACAATATATAGTTGGTATCATTGTAACTTTTATATTCTTAAATGAAATCCTGGGATACTTAGCATATTTATAAAAGTTCTTGGAGGAATAAGACACGATAAGGGACATGGGGAGCGTTTGGGGAAGATATGTAACGGTCCCCGTTACAATTAGCACTAGTTCCCCCTGCGTTGAAAAAAATCTTCACATCAAAATGTTTTGCATATGAGGACATTTAAAATTTAAAGGATGATGTGACATACATGTAACTGCTATCTGGGGCCCCTTTTTCCACGACGAATTATATTTAGTTTACAACGATGTTGGTAGTTTTCAAACATGAGTGAATAAATACGCCTTTTGAATAGTTTCAATAGTTCAGACACATTTTAATTATAAGGAATACTGCATTATCTTTGATTTTTGAGACCCTATCACAGCTAAACTCGGCCAGGTTTGTGAGAATATGTTCTTTTATGGCAAGAAAATGTGCGGGTCTTAGTACAATAGAGGGATATGCGTGTCTGCGAAGACCTTATATGGCTATTGTTTTATTTAGCACTTAGTAATTGTCCAATCAGATGACAGAACAACAAAACATGCTGGTTTTGTACGTTTACATTTTATCGCAGACACGTGGTTTAGGTCAATTTACCTGTCATCATTTTCTACATTTCAAACTTTTATAATGGTCAGCCAATTCTGTTTATATACATAATACGCATGGATTTTCAGCATATATGATTTTTAGGACGAGAAATGCACATGACACATGTACTAGTATTCACCGATTCTCGGGAATACGTATAGACCTAGCGCATTGCTCACCAAACACGCTACAAAACTTCAAACTAATGTATATCACGTATATTCCATCAATACGCAAGTTTCGAGATTATCTCCCTTGGATGCGCTCTTTCGTTGAGGAGGGGAGTTTGATTGCCGCGTATACAAACAGGTGGGACAGATAGTTTTAAATATTGAATATATTGCATCATCGATATACTTGTTTATCGTTACTATATAATTGTAAGGATGCACTGTTCAACTCAAGAACAACCGAATTATAGTAAAGGTGTCATTTTTTAAAGCAAAAAAATTCGGAACAAAAAAGAAAATTCAGTGGATGTGAGACTTTTAAGACGAGGAAAGAGATATATGGACCTCTAATAAATACGGTAAACATGAAGCTGATCATTACACGTCGGCAATCTAAATGACACGTTGATTTTTTACCTTATCATAACTTCAAAAAAACCGACTAACTTTTTAGGGAATGTTTGTACAATCAAGAAAATCTTTTACTTTTATGAAGACGACGACGTTTATTTCGTTTTTAAGTACCCGATAATTGAAAGAAGTGTAACGTGTACCCCTGCGTTTGGGTTCTTATAGGGGATGAAATTTTCCTCTTACTCTATCTGAGTGACTCTATCTGAGTATTTGATCTATTAATTTAAATATTTACAATATAACATTTTTTCTTTAACCTATCTGGGTTATTCTATTAATCATTAATCATACAATGACAATGTACATACAAGGGCGTGGCTAAGATTATTATGACCTGGTAACTTTATTACAAAGCACCGTGGACCTTGCCCCAGGTTCCTATTGATGGCGGATACTAGGAGTTTCGTTCTTATGCAGATCTACAGCCCCCAGTATCTTGCCTCAATTCCCCGGGTTTCTTGCCACTGATGCAATGTAAACTTATTTCTTTTATTTCACCTTTTCTCTTGTGCTCTTCCTCTGACCACTTCTGTGCTGTTTCAACCGCTCAGCATTCGACTGACTGACACTGAAACTCGCAGCGCGTTCTTTTATATACCCCTTTTGGGCGAGTCTATTTCAACTCAGACAGGGGAGACAGGTTATTCCATTTAGCCCGTATTCTCGGTCTTCTAAACGTTTATAGTTACCACAAATCATTACAACACCCACGCCTCTGATTTCAAGCGTCCCGCATGTTGTTTGTTTGTTTTTTTCCCCTTTTCTATTTAATATTATTTTTTTTAAAGAGATTTAGGCAAATAAAATCTATAAACATTATATATACACATTCATTTTTATCTATCAAGAGTTAAAGTAACACCTGGTTACAAATTCAAAAGAAAGAAATGCTAACATATAGTCAGTTTAGCTTGAATGTACAATCTATACTTGAGGCATTTTAATCTGACCAAATGTCCTCTCCAAACCTTTCAATGATTTCTCCATTCTCTTGATACTTCTTGATTACTCTTATTATCTTCTTATGCCTTCTCTTATTAACATCTTCAACTTGAATGTTGGCCTGTGTAGCCTTTTCCTCTGTCTCAACTTGTTTCTTGCAACAGGAGCAATGTTGATCTACCACGAGTGCCTCCTGGTCTGATCCACTACTTGTGGCTTCGTCTTCATTCTCCACACTTTTGTCTTGTATTACTCTCTTCTCGGCCACTTGGTTCACTACGTCTGTTGTTCTTCTTTTCACACCAGGCACACGTTGGACAGTTCTTTTTCTCTGCGTTCTACCTAACTCAAGGTCGTTTTCTTCAAAAATAAGTTCCCCAGGGTCTTCTTGCCAATCTTCTTCTGTACGCAGTTCCACTGACAGATCCTGAATCTGCCCCTGCCCTTTTCCGTGTAATTCTGAGTTCTCTTGTTCTTTATGCATGCGTTTCAGGTGCCTGGTTAAGATAAGTTTCTTACTAAAAGCTTGATCACATAACTGGCATTCATACTTTCCTTGACTTTTGTCCTTAGATAGTAGGTGCTGAAACTTAATTGAAGTTGACTTAACTTTGGATCCCTCTTCTGTCATGAGGCCCTTAGTAGTTTCTGTGTACAATTCGTTTAAATGATCTGGAATGCTCTCTATCTTTTCATTTAGCATCACTGAATTGATATTTTCATCCTCAGATTTAACTACGTCCACTACCGAAGTCAATCCAACAACTGTATTTCTATAATCGGTTTGCACCTGTTCCGACATATTCATCAAACGCACTGTGAAATTCTTGGTTGGATTAACCAAGGTTCTAGCCTTAAGTACTCTACTGTCGTTATCAAACATTTTGGTATGCTCTAGCAGTAGAGGTCCTTGTACCTTTACTTCTGTAGGTGTCAACAAATGCCCAGAATAAATCATCTCACTTCTTGGGGGAATTGTTTTATTTTCCTCAAGGCTAACACTACAGCAACCTATTTGGCCCTGCAAATGCAGTTCATGATCTACTCCAGACGCCAACTCTTTAGAATGTGCTACATCCACTAAGCATTGACTTGATCGAAGGAAATCCAGGCCTAGAATTCCATCTGCTTTAATGTTTGCCACGACAGCTTGGCAGTTAACCTCATGGTCTCCTAACTTAATTACAAAGTCACCTCGTCCTTGTACTTTTAATGGAGTTCCGTCTGCAGCTACTATATTCTGCGATATCCTCTCAAGGGGAATATTATCCGACTTTACCATTTCATCATATAATCTATCAGCAAAAATAGTAAGTGTTGCCCCAGTATCAACTAGTAGATTACAAGGAACACGGTTCACTTGAGCTTTTATGAAAAGACCTGATTCTAGAACTGTATTTGCATGCTTAACCGTAGCTGTACTAGACTTGGTAGTATCTCTTTTCTCTGGTGATGACCGTTCCACAGTTTCATTGTTCTTCATATTTTGTCTGGTTCTTGGTACCTGGCCTGAAATAGATTTATTCTTCAAAAAGCAATCTTTGATTTTGTGTCCACGCAACCCACAATGATGGCATTTATACGGAAAAGCATGTTGTGATGGTTCGGCATTTTTGGATGGTTTATTTATTCCTTCTTTCGAAAGGTTTTCAATTTTGCTTTCTAATTTTCTCAAAGATACATGTATCTCATCTCTGAGTTTCTGAAATTCTTCTCTTTCACTTTCATCACCATGACTTACATTTTTAGCCTCTTGATCCCTTGTGGCATTTCTAGCAAACCCAACATCATGTCTTCGTTGCCTTTCTGCTCTGCAAAATACTTCAATTTTAACTGCTAGTCGCACTGCATCATTAAGTGACTTTGGTCGACTCTGCTGTATTCGTAGTCTCATGTCAAAGTCTGTCAGTGCATCGACAAACTGGTCTTTGGCGATCATTTCTGTTACTTCACGAGGAGCAGTTGGGTAGCTAAGTGAGTTAATCGGCGAATACTTTCACCTAACTCTGGTAGAGTTTCTGTGGGTTTCTGTCTTTTCTCCCTCAGCATTGCTCTATATAATTCAGTTTGGTTAGCCGGGGCGAACCTGGCCTCTAAAGCATCGCACAAATCCTCATATGTACAGGCGGTACCTGGGCTCATATTTCCTAGGACAGTTTGAGCCTGTCCTCTTAACGAAGCCGCCAAGTACAAACTTTTCTGTCGAGTGCTCCACATATTTATGTCACAACAGGCCTCAAAGTGTGCCTTGTAATCAATCCAAGATACTACTCCATCATAAGTGGCTGGTTTCATTACTGTTTTGCCCATAGTATATTCTGCTGCTTTATTTCGTGCATTGTCTACATTGGGTGTTGGCTGTTGAACAGACATTGAGCCAGTCCCTGCATTTCTATTGTCTGACCAGGTCACATTTGTACTTGTTGACGGAGCAGCATATCCACTAAAACTCCAAGGAAATCCTGTTGTTGGAATAGATCTAGGGAGAGTTGTGTGCTTAACCTGTCCTGATAAATCATACGTGCTTGGTTTCCCAGACGTATTAGTACTTCTATCTTTCAATTCTTCTTCATCATATAAGGCATAACTGGGCTTTCGGGACATAAAGTACCTATAGTCTTCTGTGCCACCCGCAGCACCCTTTTCTCTGTCCAAGGTGTGTGTGTATTTAGATGTAAGTTCATCTAAACTAGATTCAAATGGCCTGTATCCTGAATCTGGTATCTTTGCCGGATTTGAAGGCATCTTTGGTGTAGATTTTATTCTATCTAAAGATTCCTTTAGCTTCTCTCGCATAGCGTCTATAGCGCTTAGGTCAGCCAAAAGGTCAGTTTCTTTATCAGACATTTTACTTTTATTCTGTATTCTTAAGGATTCCTCTTTTTAATAATAAAGACAAGTACACTGAACCAAGATTAAAACCTTGTGACACTTTACTTGCCCTGGCAAAGCTGGACCTGGTAAACAGTACTTGGTAACAACGCACTTGGCTCTCTGTACCTGGTTATACTGGACCTGGTAACCTGTACTTGGTAAAATGTCCCTGGTAACACAGTACCTGGCTCTGCGTATCTGATAGCACTTAACTTGATAAATAACGCTTGGTAAACTAGTATTTTGATCTTAACTTCTATCCCCTTACCGGCTGCCACCAAAATGTAACGTGTACCCCTGCGTTTGGGTTCTTATAAGGGATGAAATTTTCCTCTTATTCTATCTGAGTATTTGATCTATTAATTTAAATATTTACAATATAACAATTTTTATTAACCTATCTGGGTTATTCTATTAATCATTAATCATACAATGACAATGTACATACAAGGGCGTGGCTAAGATTATTATGACCTGGTAACTTTATTACAAAGCACCGTGGACATTGCCCCAGGTTCCTATTGATGGCGGATACTAGGAGTTTCGTTCTTATGCAGATCTACAGCCCCCAGTATCTTGCCTCAATTCCCCGGGTTTCTTGCCACTGATGCAATGTAAACTTATCTCTTTTATTTCACCTTTTCTCTTCTGCTCTTCCTCTGACCACTTCTGTGCTGTTTCAACCGCTCAGCATTCGACTGACTGACCCTGAAACTCGCAGCGCGTTCTTTTATATACCCCTTTTGGGCGAGTCTATTTCAACTCAGACAGGGGAGACAGGTTATTCCATTTAGCCCGTATTCTCGGTCTTCTAAACGTTTATAGTTACCACAAATCATTACAGTAGATTTATAAATATTCACAGTTGAGCTTGACCAAATCAAAAAATGCATCACCGATTAACATCTTTATCTTTCTATAACATTAAATAAATTTTAAAAGCCATAGAAATCGTTCATTTATTTATGCACGTTTGTATACATAAGCAAAGTGTCCCACCTCAATGCTGAAATGGGTACTTTTTGCGCCTTTATTGCAGGAGAGTTACAATCTCGAAACTGGCGTATTGTTTGTAACTGTATATAAATTTTACTGTGGTCTCGGAAATGGTACATATGTAGATCCGTGTTTAATCTGTGACTCAAATGCATAAAAAATATCGGAAAGCAGTAAAATTCCAGCCATGTTTCCATAGTATTTTTGAGGTATTCACTCGTAACGAATTTCATTTAGCTGATTGGTCAGTTAGAAAGTATCGCCTGTGCCTCGATTAGCATATGAATTCATTCTTACGTCAGAAAATCTAGTTCCGTCGATCTGTTTATAATGGGAAAGGGCAACTAGATTTTACAATTTTTTTAAAAAATAGCATGTGAGCGAAGTTAGGTACAATTTTCTCCTTTCACATATAGGTAGATTTCAATGAAATACAGTGACCAGCCAAAGGAGAAAATTGTACCTATCTGCGCTCGTATATTTTAAGGGCTTCAAAGAGTGGGGCGGGGTTAAAATGCAATGGGAATTGAATGTAAACATGATACCCCTACCCCAATCTAAGATCTATATCTTTCAAATCACGTTTCCGTTTTTGTTAAAAATAGTATTCTATAAAGGTACACATATCAGTGATTAGTTACATACAACAAGAGGCCCACGGGCCTTATAGGTCACCTGAGCATCATGCAATAACTTTCAAATGATTGAATTTGTTTCATGTTTTAAGCTAGATGCTAAGGCATTCACAATTTTGGAAGAGGCACTCTTGCTCATCATAACTATGTACTTAGTTAGTTTATTTAAAACCTAGGAGCAGAGAAGAAGATTTCAAAGATTAAATGCATTTTTACTATATAATCAATAGAGCCCCGCCCTAACGATAGAACACCTGACCCTGGGGCCATAAAATTCCCAATTTTGGTAGAGGCACTCTTGCTCATCATAACTATGTACTTAGTTAGTATATTTAAAACCTAGGAGCAGAGAAGAAGATTTTCAAAGATCAAATATATTTTCACTATATAAACAATAGAGTCCTGCCCTAACACCAGAACCCCTGACCCTGGGGGCATGAGTTTCACAATTTTGGTAGAGGCACTTTTGCTCATCATAATTATTTATTGAATTAGTGTATTTAATACCTAGGAGCAGAGAAGAAGATTTTCAAAGATTTAATGCGTTTTTTTTATATAATCAATATAGAGCCCCGCCCTAACACCAGAACCCTTGACCCTGGGGCCATAAAATTCACAATTTATGAAGAGACACTCTTGCTCATCATAACTATGTGCTTAATTAGTTTATTTAATACTCAGGTACAGAGAAGAAGATTTTCAAAGAAATAATGCATTTGCACTATATAATCAATAGAGCCCCGCCCTAACACCAGAACCCCTGACCCTGGGGCCATAAAATTCACAAATTTGGTAGAGCCACTCTTGCTCATCATAACTATGAACTTAATTTGTTTATTTAATACTAAGGAGCAGAGAAGAAGATTTTTAAAGACTTACTGCATTTTCACTATATAATCAATAGAGCCCCGCCCTAACACCAGAACCCCTGACCCTGGGGCCATGAATTTCACAATTTTGGTAGAGGACTCAATGCTGATTACAATCATACCAACAGTTTGACTGCTTGATGTCCGGGAGTAAAGAAGAAGATTTTTAAAGATTGCACTATTTTTAGTGGTTTTTGCCCCACCCCCCAGGCCCCAGGGGGGCGGGGACCATGAAATTCACAATTTTTGTTCCCCTTCACCCATAGATGCTATTTGCCAAATTTGGTTGAAATTGGTTCAGTGGTTTCAAAGAAGAAGCTGAAAATGTTTAAATGTTAACGCACAACGCACGACGGACGACGACGGACAAAAACGGATAGCAATAGGTCACCTGAGTTTACTCAGGTGACCTAAAAATTTGAGTAAAATTAAGACATTTAATTTTTTGTCAATATACGAGGGGCCGCAAGTCACCTCATCCTTTGTATGTTCATTGCCCTTTCCTTAAAATAATATCAAATTTAATATAGGTATCCGGTCTAATTTTCATATGATTTTGAATGACATAAAAATACCATATTGCGTGGACCCTGCGCTCCACGCAGTAAATATATAAGAGAAGTTTAACCGGATGCCCTGGGCAAACGACAGGCTACGCATAATGAGAAACGCCACTCAACGAACAGAGATACATGTACATGTAGTTAGTAAAGCTTTTAAAGAAGAGCAAGTTTTCACCGGCATTAGGTTTGTGATTGAAGTTTATTTCTTGTGCAAACTCTGCACTTAGGACATTTTATGGATATTTCTCATGCCAGCATCTACTTGAGAAAAAAAAACTATCGGATTCTAATTTTAAGGTCTGCTCCAAGACCCGGTTTTTTAATTCTTGACACTGCAGTTTTAACCCTTGCACTAGACTTATAAATATATTTCATCTTAATCAAAATAACATACACGGAATTTACATAATTATTAAACATGGTAAATTTTAAATTGTGCTGACTGGTTATGAAAGCAGAAGTTTTAAAATATGGATTTTTTTTTCGAAATAACGGATCTGCTAATATAATATTTATAATACCTTAAGTGCTTCCTTTTAACATTCGTTTGAAGTAACTCTATGATGCTTAAAGCTATATATGCCGTATTAGTGTTTTATTTTAAAAGTAATAAATATATGTGGTGTCTCATCAAGTTATATAAGTTATATACTTTCTGCAAATAGGACAATTCCACTCCATCACTTTTAAAAGTTATGAAATATTATTTGGTAAAAAATATTTTCTCTCCGTGTCGGATAAAAAACCGCCTCTTATTGAAATATTCATGATCACGCTGTCTCGCATGTTTACAGCAAACAATGGTCCAATTTCGTGAATGAACCGAAAAGCATGATGGTCTACTACGTTTTTACTACAAACACGTGAGATAGGCATTGTCAATATTGAGAGCACCTCAGAGTTGGTTGCTTTTAGTACCGAGGAATAATCACGTGCAGTTGTCTTTTCAATGGACATTTTCGGTTGGGTGATCTTCTACAGATGTCAGCGACTATGGATAAAGAAGTGTGGAAACCATGTTGCGCCAAAATGAAATAACTAATACAAACAAATGATATACTAGTAATTTGATAAATCAAAATGGTTAATAGATACATTCGATTCTGCATTTCTTAATAGTTCAAAACAACAAAAAGTATTCCACAGAATATCATGTATAAATCTGCACAATATACCGAATGCGAAAACCAGAATACTACTAAATAATATAATTATATTCTTTACATATGAACCACAGTATTTCTGACCCCTTGAAAATAATATAAAAAATCTTGCAAGTAGGTTATCAGCATTGGCTCGGGCTAATTCGAAAGTGAAATTTGGAGTTTGGCAGTAAATTGTAGTGAATAAATAAAATTTAGTAGTGAAATATATTGGAACCTATTTTACTTGTCAGATTTTTTCGAGCTAATTGATTTTTATTCTAACTGTTCTATCCCTCCCACCCACTTTAAAAAAAACGATGCTACTTACCTGAATTAATTTTTCTTAATGGTGTTCATCGAAATGCTTGGTTGTGCCCTCAAACTGGAAAATAGTTTTTAGGGGCCTGGAATTCCTTCACCAATTTTATTTAATTAGCCCAACTATATTTCTAAGGAGGCAAGATGTTTTGTATGTAAGTTTCATCTATATATGTTATGTAGTTCATATTAAAAAACCAAAAGGGATAATTGACGATATCCCATTCAGGGTGTAAACATAGCAGTTTAAATTAATTACTTTCCATACATTGTACTTGACATAAATTATTTTTGCGCATAATGCGCTCCATACTGAAGATCCGTAAATGCTCACCCAACCGAAAATGTCCACTAGCAGTACAGCACGGGGGAACTCTAAACAAACGGACCTGTACAATGGAGTGGGGAAAACTTTAATTTCATCATTGTTAATCATTTGTATGCAAATATGAGCATGGGATTAGTAGATAATAATGTACATAATGCATAAAGTCTTTCTGAGAGCGATTTAAAAAAAAAAAACTAGCCTTTTTGAAAAACACATGTAGTATATATGTAGTAACCCATAAATGTATTAAATGCAACTCATTGAGCTGATTGGTCTATTTGTGTCCCTCAATGAACAGACGTCACAAAAAATATTTTCCTCGACCTGATGATTCTCGCGATACTTTTCCCGCGCCCATGCGCAGATGCAGGATAAACGTCAGTCCTTTATTAATATGCATGAGAATATCGTGTTCTTTTCCTGACCAGTACTTTGTTAATACTGAATAAAATTTCGTCAAATTTGCAAGAATGCTTCATTTTTGGTAGCTTATCATGCTCCAGAAATTTTTTTTCGGTTTCAACTGTGCAAAAATACTGTTTAACACGGCATACATATCTTTAAACTAAAGTGTAAATTGCCATTAAATTTAAAATTTTATGAAATTTTTTATATTCATTTCACGCCCCAAGAAAAAATCATTTATCAATGATTTAAATTTACAAAATGTTGCAAAATAAAAAGTAGTTCCTTCTGAAAATAATATTGATGAATTATTTAGTAATAAGCAAGAATTAGAAAATATTCGAAAATATAAGCTACAGGGTTCATATATCAGAAGTAGAGCAAAATGGGTGGAGGAAGGTGAAAAACCATCAAAGTACTTTTGTTCATTAGAATCAAGAAACTTTACAAGCAAGATAATACCAAGATTAGAAGATGATAATGGAAATGTTATTAATGACCAAACAGAAATTTTAAGAGAAGCAAAATGTTTTTATGAACAATTATATACAAAAAGTACAGATACTACAAATAATGATATATTCAAAGAGTTAAGAAATAAAGAAATTCCTAAGCTTTCATATAAAGAATCAGAATCTATAGAAGGCGAAATTACTATGGAAGAAGCTTCTTCTACACTTTACAAAATGAAATCAAATAAATCTCCTGGCTCAGATGGTTTCTCTGCAGAATTCTTCAAGATGTTTTGGAAATATATTGGGGTTTTTGTAGTCAGATCTATTAATTATGGATATAAGAACAACAGTCTATCTATTACACAAAAACATGGTATCATTACTTTGTTACCAAAAGGTGATAAACCTAGACAATTCTTAAAGAATTGGCGACCTATTACTTTACTAAATACGGTATATAAAATTGCATCTGGATCCATTGCAAACAGAGTAAAATGCTATTTAGATAGAATAATTAATGAAGATCAAACAGGCTTCATCTCTAATAGATATATAGGAGAAAACACCAGGTTAATTTATGACATAATGCATTACACTGAGGAAGAAAATATACCTGGATTATTACTACTTATTGACTTTGAAAAAGCTTTTGATACACTTTCATGGAACTTTATACAAGGCGCACTTAACTTTTTTAACTTTGGACCCTCAATCAAGAAGTGGGTATCCCTTTTTAATACAGATATTACATCTGCAATAAACCAAGGTGGTAACCTTTCTGATAGAATTAACATTCAGAGGGGTTGTAGGCAAGGCGATCCCTTGTCACCATATATATTCATTATATGTGCAGAAATTTTAGCAATCCAAATTAGATTAAATAAAAATATTAAAGGTATTTCTATAAATAATACTGAAAAAAAGATTTCTCAGTTAGCGGATGATACATCAATTATTCTTGATGGTAGTAAAACGTCACTCACAGAAACACTGCAAACACTTAAGACATTTTCAGAAATATATTAATTACTCCAAAACTCACATAGTGTGGATAGGCTCAAAAAAGTTTAGTGACGAAATTTTGCTTCCAAATTACAAACTTAACTGGGGAACTACCAGATTTACTCTTCTTGGAATACATTTTGATGTAGAATTGGATAAAATACTACCATTAAATTATGAACCAAAACTGGTACATATTAAATCAATACTTAAACAATGGGAGAAAAGGTATTTAACTCCCATAGGGAAAATTACTGTTATTAAAACATTAGTTCTACCATTACTAAATCATATTTTAATGTCCATCCCAAATCCTTCTGAATCATTCTGTAAGGAATTGGAAAAAATGTTTTTTTTCATTTATATGGAATAATTCAACCCACAGGGTTAAGAAAGAAGTAATTGTAAAAAATATGAAGAGGGGGGTTTAAAAATGGTAAATCTGACATCTTTTATAGCCTCCATGAAATTATTTTGGATAAGGCATCTAATGTTTACAAATAGAGGGTTGGAAAACCTCATTCCTAAATTTAATTTGAACAAATTTATAAGTTGTGGAATTGAATATACTTCAACTCTTTTAAAAACATTAAAAAATAAATTTTGGATAGATGTTTTTAAGTCCTGGATAATGTTACAAAATCTTGAGAAAAAGCTTGATGTTGCTGGTGACTCACCACTATTTTACAATCCACATTTGCATATTGGCGGAAAGCCATTTTATAATAAAAATATGTTTGAGAGCAACATTAGACAAATTAATGATATCATTAATGAAGATGGTTCACTATTTTCTTATGAGCAGTTGTGTAACACCTATCCAAATATAAAGATTAATTTCTTAGAATTCAGGAGTATTATTCATGCTATAAAGGATTGGATGAAAAACTCCGGTCAGGAAAAAACAATAAAAAAGCTCACAAATCCCATGATTATGTCTAATATCTACACAGTAACAAAATGTAGAAAATCTAAATGCTATTATGAAATCCTTATTCAAAATTCTTCTGTCACAGCAGGTAGAACTTATTGGAGTGAGCTTTTAGAAGTAGGAACTCAGGAATGGAAAAAAATTCACATGATACCCTTTAGGGTAACAAAAGACTGTAAACTACAATGGTTCCAATACAGGATTTTAAACAAAATCCTAGCAACAAATTCATTTTTATTCAAAATAAAAAAAAAATGACTGTAAATTATGCAGTTTTTGTCATACTGAGAATGAAACAATAGATCACCTTTTATGGGAATGTGATAATACACAATTTTTTCTTGAAGAATTTGTACATTTGTTAGAAAAAAAAACTGGTTTAATGATAAATGTTACTAAGAAATCTTTTATTTTGGGATTTATTGAGGAAAATACTGATATTCAAAATGTCATTCTACTTTGGCTAAAATACTATATTTATACTGCCAGGTGCACAAAGAAACATATTAACTTACAAAATGCAATATCACAAATGAAATTTCATTATGAAACACAGAAAATTATCTCTTATAAGAATGGTAAAAAGGAAAAGTTTGATACCCAGTGGAACAGGTGGAATCTTCTATTCTCTTAACTTGAATCTTTACACACTTTCTTTCTCTTCTCTCTCTCTCTGCTCTCCCCTCTATCTTTCTCTCTATCATTTCTATCTCTCTTAAAATAAAAAAACACATCAGTCTGTTTCTTTTGAAATATGTTTATAATGATGTATGTTGTGTGAATAAAAAAAAAATAAAAAAAAAAAAAATAAAAAAAAAAGTAGTTCCTTACTTCAATATATATAGCTTCAACGTTCCTTTCGATGGAAAACTTTTCTTGCTGTTAAAAATTCTTCTCAGAAGGTTCACTTTCCCTTTATTTGTGAATGCCTTCATGTTTATAACCCCCACCCAACCACCTAAATTTTTTCTTTTAAATCAAGACAGTTTTAGCACGTGAAGAAATTATTTTAACTTATCAAATTATTATACAATATACTCAATGTAGGTCAATATGAATTTATAAAGACCCAGATTGACCTATACTGACCGAAGATACATTGAATATATCAACCGAGGGTGCTAGCTCGAGGTATATATTCTACATGTATCTGAGGTCAACATATGTCTTCCTGTGTCATTATCAGTGCATACTGACCGTGAAATGGGTCCACATTTTTTTTATACAATTTCCTAAAATTATTAATACAGTGTATATATTCCTAATGATTACAGAGATATAAATATGCTATAATTGTTCACCATAAATAAGTTGATTGATTGTATACTGTTTAACGTCCCTCTCCAGAATATTTCACTGATATGGAGACGTCACCATTTCCGGTGAATGGCTGCAAATTTGGGCCTATGCTCGGCACTCAGGGCCATTAAGTAGGGAGGGATCTTTATCGTGCCACACCTGCTGTGACACGGGGCCTCGGTTTATACGGTCTCATCCGAAGGACCGCCCCATTTAGTCGCCTTTTATATACGACAAGCAAGGGGGTACTGAGGACCTTTTCTAACCCGGATCCCGACGGGACTAGATAAGTTGAATGTAAATGAGTTGAATGTAAATGTTTCAGAATTTATTGAATGCTGCTCATATACACTGGTTTCGGTAATAATGTTTTAACCCGTAAAAGTATAATAACACAAGGAATGTAACTCCATATAAACAGATTAGTACCCTCTCCCCAAGAATCGCATTTACACTTGCAGAAGAAATGTATACTAAAATTGATTACACCTATGTTTTTTACAATAATTTATTTACACAACCATATATGGCATGTTGTCTTTAATTTCTTAAGGACATGATTTAAACAAAAAAGGATGTCTGGATAGGTATATATTTTTTGACACCCCCCTTTCACAAACTTTGAAATAAAAGCATGGATGATGTATATAGACAGTTTTTTCCATTTAAATTTTTATTAGATATCATATATACCATTTTCGATTTAAAATTCAGCTCTGTATAACAAAACATACGATATACAGTCAAATTTAGTTAATGTAACTCATTGTCAAATTTCGGTCTTCCAGCTGAAGATGCATGTCTTTTTTTTCACAAAATCGATATATTTCTGCGAATTTAAAAAGGCGTCATATAGAACACGTACCAAACAACCAATCACATTTCAATGACACTTAGGGCCTGATATTTATATATTTATACTTGTCAGCCTGAGGACTCTTACAATCTCTTACAGGAGCCCTGTAACACAACACAAAAAGAACAGTATGGACCTTCTCTCCGGCATTTGTTTAATTGTTGTCTACTTTACGGTGGCTCGAGTTACCATGTGTTCTCGGAGATATGTTACAAACCCAAACTTTGATGATAAAAAGTTAGATGTCGATCTTTTGGGAAAATACAGCGCTAAGACGATGCTTGAGTGTGCCATGTTTTGTCAAAAAGAATGCGGGGTGTTTGGATACAATAATTACCTGAAGAAGTGCCGGACCTACAAAAATCTCAATACTTCTTCAGTTTCTCAGGAGGCCGGCTGGAGATATATGTTTTCTGATCGTAGGTATTGCTTTTTCCCTCTCTCCCAAAAGTACCTGAGGTAGCAAATACGTTCACTTGCTATTAAATACTTTGTAGTTTTCTTCAATATCGTTTTTAACAAACCTTTAATTACCGGCTGCCAGGAAGCGGTAGTTATATGATATGAAAGTTTTAAGTCGGCGTGCGTTTCTGCAGAATTAGAGCAATTTGAATAAAAAATATTTCACATTCATGTAGTAGAATATCAAGAAAGAGAAAAAATTAAAATTTTATAAATAATGGGTTAAATGTTTCATCCAATCCTGTTTGACAAACTCCTACGTAACTGAAGTGTGGAAAAAATATATACATGTATAAACAAGATAGCTGCCTTACCGAGGACTCAGCCGGCTCGACCGACTTAAATGAAATCACCTGTTTCTATTTATAGATATATGTACCTTTTTTATTCAAAATCATGTATGTAATCATTTGTGGACCACACTTATATTTTCATGGTTGCAAGTTTGTTGCATGACAATACTTCTACTTGTTCAATACTCTAATTCTAAACAAGATTAACAGAACATTTTAAAATAAAACAAGCAAGCAGCTATGACTTTGGGTCATTAAAATAGTTTAAGACTTTTTTTCCGAGATACTTTCCAGGTGTTATGTTGTATAATATCTTTCTCACATTATTTATACTTGTATTATAACATAATATGAAAAAACATAGTAAAAATGCACAGAAAGACAAAAGAATAAAGTAGAAGTTAAGAATTACGCACTGTGAGACTCAAACTCACGGTCGTTAACTATTCACAAGTTGTTTTCTGGTCAGGAATAGTGGATGTGGAAATACAGAATACCGGATCCCTGGCGTTCCAAGAGCACGACAGAGAGATCACAAGTGTAGAAATAATTAATGCGGCAAAATATTTAAAAAAAAAAACCAAAAAAAAAAAAAACCCACAAATTAGGCGTACGTGGGATATCTTTACATTTTTAAAAAACATTAAACTTTCATTTAAAATCTTTTGCAACAGTATGTCATTGTTTGTACTCACAAACGTCCATATCTTTTTGAAAAGGAGGGCGAGGCAGAAGTAATTTGTTTCTATTGATCCTTATATTCTCAGAAAGTATACACATTATTTTACACAAGATGAAAACATATAATTGATTTTTAAAATATAAAAAAAAGAAATAATACTTCCATCGAAACAATTTATAACACTAACAAAATCATTTTTTGTGGAAAATACGAATTTATTAATCTTCTGAAATCATAAAATTTTAGTTTGCTATTTTGAAATTTTCTAGAAGTGCACAATACTTTACACGCTTTCAGACTATTTTACCATAAATATTTCAGTTGTCTTTTTAGAAGTTTAAAATTGTTTTATTGGGTTTGTCTTTCAATGCTATATACGCGGTAACAAATTTTCTACAGAATACTTAATATAAATGCAAGGCATATAGTGACAGTCTGATAAATTCGCGCATATTTCAAATCGCAGATCTAATAGAAAGTGAGATTTTGCAGAATTTTAACCCTGTAAAAATGTACGTCTTCAGTATTTTATCAACTCTAAAATATGACGTTTTTTATAAAATAAATGAGAAGAGTTCCAGTAAAAAAAATGAAGGAAAAATGTAACAGTTATATATTAGTTTCATTCACAAATTGATTAGGTTGATTCAGCAATTGTTTGGCAAGGTATTCCACCAGGACTCTCTACTTATCTGTCCTTATACATTCCACAACTATTGATACTGCATTGAAATCAAAAGCAAATTTGTCCCAACCCAACAGACGTCCATCGCGAAAGAGTTTAGCTTAGTTAAGTAATCGCGATATTAAATATTGAAATTGTTAAATGGGTTAATGAGATATTTTTCTTAAAGAGAGATTATTCTTCTTAGCCAAAGGCTCAAAGAGCAAAATGCTATGGCCATTTGTGCAGTGTGCGTAAACTTTTAAGAAAATGGGCCATAACTTAAGAACCCCTTGGCCAATTATTGTCAAATTTGTCAGGGAGTATTCTTGGCCCAAGGGCTACTATTTATTTGTATTCGAGAACTAGGGTTGGGGCCCTGAAACAAGGGAAGATAATAAAAAAAAAATAAAACCAAAAGTACTGGTTGCTAAATAAAAATCTTCTCTAGAACTACCAGGCAGATTTTCAACAATCTTCCATCCAAGGGTCATGAAATGTCGAAGATTAAAAAATGTGCAAGCTGTGGCCCTGGTACATAGGGCGTGGTCTCAAGGTCACCTCAAAGTTGACCAACATTTACACTTAAGTGAAATGTAATTTTGGTTACTATAAAGATAAGGATAATCAAATATTGTAATCTTAGGACGTCACATCATATAAACAAAAAAGTAGGCCAAATTGATTTGGATGCATATCTTAGCTTATGATTATCAAACTTGGTCAGTGGATGCATCTGATGTCCTCGAACAACATCAACTTAAAAGTATGTTTTAAATTTTACGGGCATTTGTTTTCAATTTGTTTAAAATTTTGTATACCTTCAAGCCTATAATCATCCAACTTTAGCTGCTTTTTTTAAACTTCGGAAAATGTCGACCAAAAAAGCTGGTGACCTACTTTTGATATTTTATGGCTATATTTAAGTATCTTAGGTATTCATTGTCCCTTATCCAAATATATTCGACTTTTAGATTTTCGGAGAATGTTGACCATAAAGTAGGTCAAAGTGACCTACTTCTGAATAACTTCTTCTTTATAATTTAAAAGGCATCAGCGTTTGCATGGCTTTTTGATGTTTTTATTTACAAAAAAAATCTTTTAAAATTCACTCTTTTATTTATTTGAAGTAAAGTGACCTACTTCTGAATAACTTCTTCTTTATAATTTAAAAGGCATCAGCGTTTGCATGGCTTTTTGATGTTTTTATTTACAAAAAAAATCTTTTAAAATTCACTCTTTTATTTATTTTAAGTTTTCCCTATGGATTGTAAGGAACTTCATGATAATGGCCAGTGGCAATCAGGTGTGTACGATATATATCCTCCTGGGACGAGATCTCTTCCGCTGAAGGCTTACTGTGATATGAGTACTATGGGAGGAGGCTGGACGGTATGTAGTTTTGGAATCAATTAATTAAATTTTGAATCTCTGGTTATGCTTTTTCAGGATGTAGGTCGATAATTTGTTGTGCATCTAGAATATAAAAATTCAACATTGATGTTGAAATTTGCTACAAAACAAATTTCTACCAAGCTACTGATCTAATTTTTAGCTCTACTGGTCAGAGATCAAAGGATATAATGCGATAGTAATGCATACGGCGTCCTATCTACCAAAATGCTACTCCTCCTACGGTTTTGATCTGATTTCAATTTAAGACCGCGGAACATTAACTGGCAAAATTGGAAATATACAGTTTACGTCATATCTATCTGTAACGATCAATACATTCAGTGATAGACAGCGTAATGGGCGGGTACAACTCGACCCGGACGTTTGGAAATCACCGGATTGAAATTGCAGATCGAACTTCATTTTCAATCCACCTCAGCTACGCTACAAGTCGACGCGGTCGTTTGGAAAACATCGGAATGAAATTGCAGATCGAAATTCATTTTCAATCCACCTCAACTACGCTAGAAGCCATAGTGTTACTGACGTACCCAGAAGACAAATAATTTCAAATTTGGTACAGTTTGAATTTTTTGTCCAGTGTTTAAAAAAAAAATATTGAGCGACAAATATTTAATTTCTGCTTGGTAAATATACGTTTGGATTAGAGGAGGGGGCTTAACAATTATAAGTAAAGTTGTCAAACATTTTTCGGTGGGAAATAAGTATAAAACTCATGTAAGCCATGACATGACTCGACAATTTTTACCCCCCCCCCCCTGCCTTAATGTTAATGTTCTAAACTTGGCACACGAGTAGACTACACTCGGATGCATAGTTCTATCTGCTTTTGATTTGAATTAACTATGTTGCCGTGGTTCAAAAATTAAAGAAATATTTTCAAAATGCTTTTCCTCCTACAGTTTTGGTCTGATTTTTATATAACTTGGCACAGAAGCAGACTACATTAAGATACACAATGCTGTTTATTGGTTTTCGTTTGAATAAACAGTGTTGCCGTGGTTACTAAACATAGAATTTTCTGTAAAATTCTTTCCAAATGCTTCTCCTCCAATAGTTTTTGTCTGATTTCAATGTAATTTTACATAGAAGTAAACTTTACTAACATACCCAATCCTGTATATCATTTTTTGATTTCGATAAACATGATTGCCCTGGAAATAGAAATTCCTGTAATATACCCTCAAAATGCTACTCCAAATACAGTCTTTGCCTGATTGTAATATAATGTGGCATGCAAGTATACTACACTAAGAACAGAAAGATACAGTCAAGGATCATTATTTTATTTATTGCTGTAGTGAAGTCTCAATTGCATACTGCTACTTTTCTCTTCTTTTGTTGTAAGTACAAACCAGTAGAGCTTCAGTCTCGACAGAGACTTCTGGTTTAAATACTGAGTCTGGACAGGGCAAACAATCGTTATTTTAAAGTTGACCCGACATACATAGCATAATTATATTACTACTCATGCATTTTTTCAAGGCAATTCAAAAGCGAATAAGTGGATCCCTGAGCTTTAAGCAGAGTTGGTCCGAGTATAAAAATGGTTTTGGTACACCGGACCAGAATGTCTGGATTGGTAAATATAAATTGTTAATCCATTCAATAATTTGGACATATCCAATGATATTTATATAAAAATTACAAATTTATAGCGATTTATTATAAATTTTAGACCAATTTATATAAAATGTGTATTTGGCGTATTCACAAACTATTTCAATTTTCCAGACTTACAAACACTTAAGGAAAATTATGCATATTTAAAGTACACAGCATCATTTTGAAATTCACTTTTTGAATCTTAGATACATCCTAAACGTATATTTCAAAAATAGATTACATCAGCATAAAAATGTTTGATATGTATAAATCTTTAAACAGGAAATGACGCAATAAATCAATTAACAAAGGGGAGAAACTCATTCCTGTACGTCTCCATCACACTGGTGAATGGAACAACACTGTATGAGCTGTACGATCAATTCTCCGTCTCCGATGAAACACAAAAGTATCAACTCTTTCTGGGAGGACCTGCCACAGGAACTTTAGGTATGTGACAATGAACATGTATCATACAAAAGAAAGAAAATAGAGGAGAAGAAGAGAGAAAAAGATAAATAACAAAAGTATAGAGTGAATTTTGGCTTAAGTTAAGGAGTACATAACGTAAATAGCCATAATACATGTAAATCAAAGATATATACATTACACATTTACTCATTGTTCTTCTATCTCATTTTAAGACAATAAAAAAAATTCTAGTGCATCTGTATTGTGTCGTCATACATCTTATCATGATTGCGTCATAGTACATCACACCTGTATTGTGTCGTAATACATTACATCTGTATTGTGTCATAGTACATCACACCTGTATTGTGTCATAGTACATCACGCCTGTATTGTATCGTAGTACATCACGCCTGTATTGTGTCATAGTACATCACTACTGTATTGTGTCATAGTACATCACACCTGTATTGTGTCATAGTACATCACACCTATTGTGTCATAGTACATCACCCCTGTATTGTGTATAGCGGGTTATTTTAGCGGGGTGCTAATTTTGGCTTATTTTTGCGTTTTGAGGGCGGCCCGCTAAAAATTTAATCGCTAAAATAGTGAGTCAATAGTTAACTTAGTCTTCTTAGTGTTCATCGGTAAAGAGATGAAACCCTGTGTCCGCTAAAATAAATTACGCTAAAATTATTGGGGTTCCTTTCAACAGGCAAAACGCCAAATTTTACACCCGCTAAAAAAACCCGCTATACGGTAGTACATCACACCTGTATTGTATCGAAGTACATCACGCCTGTATTGTGTCATAGTACATCACACCTGTATTGTGTCATAGTACATCACGCCTGTATTGTGTCATAGTACATCACACCTGTATTGTGTCATAGTACATCACGCCTGTATTGTATCGTAGTACATCACACCTGTATTGTGTCATAGTACATCACGCCTGTATTGTATCGTCGTACATCACACCTGTATTGTGTCATAGTACATCACGCCTGTATTGTATCGTAGTACATCACACCTGTATTGTGTCATAGTACATCACACCTGTATTGTGTCATAGTACATCACGCCTGTATTGTAGTACATCACGCCTCTCTTGTGTCATTGTACATAACACCTGTATTGTATCGTAGTACATCACGCCTGTATTGTGTCATAGTACATCACACGCCTGTATTGTGTCATAGTACATCACGCCTGTATTGTGTCATAGTACATCACACCTGTATTGTGTCATAGTACATCACACCTGTATTGCTTCATAGTACATCACGCCTGTATTGTGTCATAATACATTACATCTGTATTGTGTCATAGTACATCACGCCTGTATTGTGTCATAGCACATCACGCCTGTATTGTGTCATAGTACATCACGCCTGTATTGTGTCTTAGAACATCACACCTGTATTGTGTCATAGTACATCACACCTGTATTGTATCATAGTACATCACACCTGTATTGTATCGTAGTACGCAGGTACGATAAGGCTTCCCAGAGAATATTGTAGTGTTCTCTGTGCATGAACTTCTCTGAAATACAAATGTATGACGTCATAATTGAAAATGACGTCAAGTCACTGCATACTTGAGCTGTAATGATGGGGAGAATGTCATAAACTTTACACCTTTATTTCAATCTGCATATAAAATTGCAGAATTCTAGTTTAAAATAAACATGTTTTATCACTTTTTTTAACTGTAATGTATCTGAATAATATAGATAACCTTGCTTTGTTACTCTTGTTTAAGAGTCAGCGTGTTCAAACTCCGTACGAAAATATACGATTGACATTTACCCTTTTTTATACCCGTGGACAAAAGCACAATTCAAAATATGTGTGTAAAGAGCCTGGCGCAGGTTGTTAATGAGGATTTATTTAACATTTTTTATGGAATTATGTAAAAGAATTTCCACTTTAACTGAATCTTGCTTGGGAAATATGTATGGTGGCTTTGTTTTAAAACAGTTGACGATTTTCGGTGGAAAATACCCTCAGATTTGCCGGTAACTTGAAGTTAATCTGAAATAAATTTTTCCAAAAAAGTAGTATAACTTTTCCCAAGCACATTTCGGTTTCACAAGGATGCAACGAGTTTATTAATGCGCCAAATGTAAATAATAATTTTGCTTACAACCTGCGCCGAAGCGATTTATGTGAAACATTTTAAAAAAGAAGACATGACCGTCACGTGATCAACAAGGTCATGTGACGGTCATAACAAATATGTTTATATATAGCCTTGGGGATCGTCTGTATGAATTTGGCGCACTGAAGTACATAACTTAAAAATAAAACTAAAAAACAACGCTGCAAAAGAGTAAAAAACAACGCTGCAAAAGAGTGTTACGTTTTAAATGCATAATAAGCTCCGGGTTGCCTTAACAGTACTGCGTACATCACATCTGTATTGTGTCATAGTACATCACACCTGTATTGTGTCGTAGTACATCACACCTGTATTGTGTTATAGTACATAACACCTGTATTGTGTCATAATACATCACATCTGTATTGTGTCATAGTACATCGTACCTGTATTGTGTCGTAATACATTACATCTGTATTGTGTCTTAGAACATCACACCTGTATTGTGTCATAGTACATCACATCTGTATTTTGTCATAGTACATCACGCCTGTATTGTGTCATAGTACATCACACCTGTATTGTATCGAAGTTCATCACGCCTGTATTATGTCATAGTACATCACACCTGTATTGTGTCTTAGTACAACACACCTGTATTGTGTCGTAATACATTACATCTGTATTGTGTCATAGTTCATCACATCTGTATTGTGTCTTAGTACAACAAACATGTATTGTGTCGTAATACATCACATCATAATTGTGTCGTTGTACATCACACCTGTATTCTGTCTTGTACATCACACCTGTATTGTGTCTTAGTACATCACATCTGTATTGTGTCTTAGTACATCCACAGGAATCTGAAGTTTTAATCGTCAAAAAAAGAAATCCGTAAAAAAATTTCCTACCCTTAATAAAAAAAAAAACCTGGATGGCAACGTGTTTTGGGGGGACCCACCTAAACAAAAAGATCTGGGCTTGGCCAGAAAAAACTTCCGACTAATTCAGTATCCGGAGCGTTTGTGTTATTTATTAAATGTGAAAAATTTAATATGTTTGACGACTACGGGTCGCTCCAGCCCTTTTTCCACTTTGACAGCTCATCCTGGACTCCATGCCACTAAACTGGAATAGAATCTCGCAGTGTATATTTGACGTTTATAAAAACTTGTTCAAATGAAATAAAATAAATAATTCTTCAACGTTATTTTTTCAGTTATTTTGAAATTGATTCAAGAGAAATGTAAAAAAAATATTAATTCTTTTTAGGTCACCTGAGTAAACTCAGGTGACCTATTGCTATCACTTTTCGTCCGTCGTCGTTCGTCGTGCGTCGTGCGTTAACATTTGAACATTTTCAGCTTCTTCTCTGAAACCACTGAACCAATTTCAACCAAATTTGGCATATAGCATCTTTGGGTGAAGGGGAAAAAAATTGTGAATTTCATGGGCCCTGCCCCCCTGGGGCCTGGGGGGTGGGGCAAAAACCACTAAAATTAGTGCAATCTTTAAAAATCTTCTTCTTTACTCCTGGACATCAAGCAGTCAAACTGCTTGCATGATTGTAATCAGCATTGAGTCCTCTACCAAAATTGTGAAATTCATGGCCCCGGGGTCAGGGGTTCTGGTGTTAGGGTGGGGCTCTATAGATTATATAGTGAAAATACATGAATTCTTTGAAAATCTTCTTCTCTGCATCCTGGGTATTAAATAAACTAAATAAGTGCATAGTTATGATAAGCAAGAGTGCCTCTACCAAATTGTGAATTTTATGGCCCCAGGGTCAGGGGTTCTGGTGAAAGGGGGGGGGGCTCTATAGATTATATAGTGAAAATACATGAATTCTTTGAAAATCTTCTTCTCTGCTCCTGGGTATTAAATAAACTAAATAAGTGCATAGTTATGATGAGCAAGAGTGTCTCTACCAAAATTGTGAATTTTATGGCCCCAGGGTCAGGGGTTCTGGTGTTAGGGTGGGGCTCTATAGATTATTTAGTGAAATTTCATGAATTCTTTGAAAATCTTCTTCTCTGCTCCTGGGTATTAAATAAACTAAATAAGTGCATAGTTATGATGAGCAAGAGTGCCTCTACCAAAATTGTGAATTTTATGGCCCCAGGGTCAGGGGTTCTGGTGTTAGGGTGGGGCTCTATAGATTATATAGTGAAAATACATGAATTCTTTGAAAATCTTCTTCGCTGCTCCTGGGTATTAAATAAACTAAATAAGTGCATAGTTATGATGAGCAAGAGTGCCTCTACCAAAATTGTGAATTTTATGGCCCCAGGGTCAGGGGTTCTGGTGTAAGGGGGGGGGGGGCTCTATAGATTATATAGTGAAAATACATGAATTCTTTGAAAATCTTCTTCTCTGCTTCTGGGTATTAAATAAACTAACTAAGTGCATAGTTATGATGAGCAAGAGTGCCTCTACCAAAATTGTGAATTTTATGGCCCCAGGGTCAGGGGTTCTAGTGATGGGTGGGGCTCTATTGATTATACAGTGAAAATACACTAAATCTTTGAAAGTTTTCTTCTCTGCTCCTTTGTATTAAGCAGATGAACTACCTATGTAGTTATGATGAGCAAGGGTCCTAATCTTCCAGAATTGTGAATTTCATGGCCCCAGGGTCAGGGGTACCATAAAGGAGGGGGGGGGGGGCTGTACTTATATACTGAAACTGGATGAATTGTTTGAAATCTGCTCCTTGGTATTTATCAAATGTTTTTGAAAAGCAAGGGTGCCTTTTCAAAAATTGTGCAATGTGTGGATCTAGGCCTAAGGGCCAGGGGTTCATGTGTGATTGGGGCATTACTGATCATGCTGAATATTACTGATTATTTGAAATGCATTTTTTAATTCCCCTACCCTGTCTATGGGTATTAAGTAAACAAACTAAGCAACTGCTAAGTGTATTGTTATGATGATCAATGGTGGCTATTTCAAAATTGTGAATGCCATAGCCACTGGATTAAAACATGAATCAAATTCAATCACTGGAAAGTTGTTGCATAATGCTCAGGTGACCTATAAGGCCCATGGGCCTCTTGTCTTACTTGTATACAATGTGTATCAGGCACAGATGATTTAGTTTTTACAAGCGCCAAATTTATATCACTAAAAAGTAATGTCGACAAAGAGCCAAACAGTAAAAACTAAATGCCCTTATAAAGCACTATTTTGTTTGAAAAATATATCTTTTCATTGATCACGTATGGTAACATAAAATTGTACATGAAGTTTTACATGCAATTTTTGGTTCTTTTTTCATATATTCACCTCGGAGTTCACTTCCGGTTTAGTGGTATGGAGTCCAGGATGAGCTGTCAAACTGAAAAAAGGCCATGAACAGCCCGTAGTCGTCCAGCAGATTTGATTTCTTAACTTGAATAAAAAGCACAAACACTCCGAATAATGATTTAGTCGCGAGACTTCTCCGACCAAGCCCAGATCCATTTGTTTAGGTTGGTCCCCCCAAAACACGTTGCCATCCTGGGGTTGGTTTAGTAAAGGGTAGGAGAATTTTTTTTTTGACGATAAAAACTTCAGACTCTTGTGGTTACATCACACCTGTATTATGTCATAGTACATCACATCTGTATTGCATTGTTATATTTCACATCGTTGATGTTTCGTAACACCTGTTTATATCCATTATATAAATCACCCTGAGTTTTAAAATTAGTCCTTAAGTCATTTAAGCCAGTATGTTTTATGACATATATTGTTAAGCTGGCTTAAAACAACTATCATCAATTATTTAATATATGTCTTTGTAAACGTGTTTCTTAATAGTGGGATCATTGCCAGTGATCCGTGTGGGATTTCATTATCTATTGTTAACAATACAACTGAGTTCAGTTAAATACATTAGTTATTTTGGGGTAACTATTTCGCATGTATTCATTCTACAGGTGACAGTATGTTACACACTCCTTTTTCGTGGGCTAATCTGTCTGGGATGTACTTTTCAACCAAAGACAGGGATAACGACAGAGCTGATTTTAACTGCGCGGCTCACTGGGGAGGAGGCTGGTGGTTTAACCATTGTCACGAAGCTTTCCTTAACGGACCCTGGTACCCGGAATACTGGCGCAGACCTTGGAATCCTACAGTGGGAAATATTGATCAGACATCGGAGACATATATAAGAGAAACGAAGATGATGATTAAACGTCACAAGGTATTCACTCCTAGTTTATCTATGTTGTAATAACTTTATCATATCATAAGGGGTTGATCTGTATTATAGAATTTCCGAATGATGGAGACATTTTACATTCAACACATGGCTTGAAGACATACCTCATTATATACTCAAAGTTGACAGTTCTTTTGATTTAAAATTCGTAAAAAATAGTTAATGTTCAGACAATTGTTTCAGAAATGCTTTCTTGATGTTAAGAATTACGCTCCCTTCTTCAAGTGATTGTAGCAACTGACAGCATAAATCTCGAAACCGAGCTATAGTGTGTAGCGTAAAATCATGCGAAGTTGATTGGGAAGGTTTTATAAATGCTTTTGTCGGGTAACGTAACTGCTTCTGGTGTGATTCAGCATTCTTCAAGTGTAATAGTGAAACTTATAACATTTGTCACTGGTCACGGAAGCGTAGTGGGAGAGCGTTCGCTTCGCAATCGGGAGGCTGGGGTTCGAATCTCCTTCAAATCATACCTTAGACGTACACATAGTACTGACTGTTCATTCGCGGAGGACTCGGCATTATAACTGAAACTAACGGGTCTTTCGGGTATGATTCTAAAAACGTAGGTCACGGTAGGCTATGGCACGATACAGTACCCTCGCTGTTCAATGGAATTGAGGTAAGAGTAAAGGTCTAAATTTGATACCCTTCACCAGCATACGGTGATGTTCCATATGAATGACGTTAGACAAAATACAATCAATAAGTGATGGGAATCGGTAAGAATTTCATAATCGATAATTGGGTTACTCTAACTAACGTATTATCGAATAAAATCGGATATGTAAAATTACATCAACATAAACAAGTATATGGTAACCGTAAGAATAGGTAAATGACAATTTTCTGTGGTGAACCAGCTGGTCATTTGTTAATTTTATTGATCCAAACGTACACCCATGTCCAGAAACATGCTTTGTTGTTTAGGTAGAAATACAAGAGTTTGTTTATCTGCACCATTATGTTTCACAAATAAGTCAAAAGCAATGTTGTGGATTGAAAATTAGGGTTAAAAATTATCATATTTTAAAAATAATATAATAATCAGAATTTTAAAAATGCAATCGATTGCTTGGATTATGTCAGCAATGACTGATTTTCGATAGTAATCGATGATTGGAACATTACTACAATCAATCAATATAACATTTGTCATATAAAACGAATGTATGAAGATTTTTTTTATATTTTAATAGGTTTTTCCCTCTCGGCAAACGAGGATTAAGAAAAGGATTATACCATGATGGTTGTTTCATTAACCCGTTGAAGATTTCCTGATACATGGAACATTTTTTCATTCATATCAATTTCTTTTTACTTTTTTTCCGATTCGAAAATAAGATAATATATGAAAATGTTAGTGCGTATTTACTTGCAGAAGATTTGTTTTTTCGCTGTTTATATCTTGACCTATTGCTATCCGTTTATGTCCGTCGGCGTGCGCCATGCGTTATCATTTGAACTTTTTTAGCTTCTTCTCTGCAACCCCTCCACCAATTTTGGCACAAAGCATCTATTGGTGAAGGGGAACAACAGTTATGAATTTCATGGCTCCTGCTCCCTGGGATCCTGAGGGATGGGGACGAAACCACTAAAATTAATGCAATATATAGGAAATATATGAATACATAGGAAAAATCTTTTAGTATACTTAGTATTGTTTCTAAAATAATTAAAAAAGCTGTATACACACAGCTAGAAAATTATTTGACTGAAAATAATATTTCATATGAATTACAATCTGGATTTAGAAGTTCATTTTCCACAGATAGCTGTCTACATTTAACAGACTATATAAAAGGTACAACAGCCAAAGGTATATTTACAGGAATGGATTTACTTGATCTTCAAATAATTAACTCGTTATAACGAAATAACTAACCCGTTATAACGAAATGGTTAACTCTTTATAACGAGATAACTAAGTCGTTATAACGAGATAATTAAGTCGTTATAACGATATAATTAAGTCGTTATGACGAGATAACTAAGTCGTTATAACGATATAATTAACTCGTTATAACGAGATAACTAAGTCGTTATAACGAATTAAATGATTTAACTAGGAGACTTATTGTTCACAGAACAATAAGAGGTCTTTCCACCTTTTGAATTTCAATTTCATTTATAATTTATTAATTTAAAATTAAATTTCATAAAAAAGAATCCAGAAATTGCTTAAAAGAAGAAAAAAATGAAAATGATTTTTTTTTTAGGTGACCTTGACCTTTGACCTTCAAGTCATATTCAAGGTCAAAGGTCAAGGATCACATTTTAATTCACCCCATGTCTCTATGACTTATAGTTTAAAAGTTATAAGGTTTAATATTAAGCACAAAAGCATTTAAGGGCAGTAACTCATTCAAGGAGTCACCAGATCCTTTTGCACTTGAACATAAAAGTTTTGCCTAAACTCCCATAAGTCATTAGAGAAGGTTTTGTGTCTTTGCGGTTTACGGTTTTGGAGCAATAGCAATAAAAATGTTTTTCGTACAAGGGGCAATAATTTTAATAGGGTCAATCTTAAGGGACGAGAATGAAATCTAAGACACAGTTTTAAAAGTACATATTAATGATGCATAGACATTAAGCATATGTTGAAAGACAAAAGAGATAAAAAAGAGCTAAGTTTGTAAGTTATGGAATTTTTGAATGACCTTGACCTTTGACCTTTACATGAATTTTAAGCCCAAAGCTCAATGAATCTTATGCAGTTGGGTTCATGTCTCTATACCTTCTCGTTTTGAAAATTTTTAATTGTAAAAATCAGAGATTATCAAGGGCAATAACCCATTGAAGGAGTCACCAAATACTTTCACAATAAATAAATTCAAGAACCCTCTCAATTAGTCAAAGACTTTAGTGAAGGTTTCATATTTGTACGGTTTATGGTTTCGAAGTAGTAGCGATAACAAGGTTTTCTGCACAAAGGGCGATAACTTTTAATAGGGTCAATCTTACGGAATACAAATTGAATCTTTCAAATAGTTTTATGAGTACATATTAATGATGCTAACACAGTTTCTTTATGTTAAGAGACAAAAAAGATATAAAAAGAGCTTAATTTCTCAATTTTGGAATGACCTTGACCTTTGACCTTTACATGGATTTTAAACTCAAAGCTCAATGAATCTTATGCAGTTGGTCCCATGTCTCTATCACTTCTCGTTTCAAAAATTTTTAATTATTTCTAAAATTCAAAAAGTTTCAGGGGCAATAACTCATTGAAGAAGTCAACGAAGACTTTTGCAATGAATAGATTCCAAAATCCTCTCAATTAGTCGAAGACTTTAGTGAAGTTTTCATATTTGTACGGTTTATTGTTTCGCAGTAGTAGCGATAACAAGGTTTTCCGCACAAAGGGCGATAACTTTTAATAGAGTCAATCTTACGGAATACAAATTGAATCTTCAAAATAGTTTTAAGAGTACATATTAATGATGCTAAGCCAGTTTGTATATGTTAAGAGACAAAAAAGATATAAAAAGAGCTTAATTTCTCAATTTTGGAATGACCTTGACCTTTGACCTTTACATGAATTTTAGGCTCAAAGCTCAATGAATCTTATGCAGTTGGTCCCATGTCTCTATCACTTTTCGTTTTGAAATTTTTTAATAATTTCTAAAATTCAAAAAGTTTCAGGGGCAATAACTCATTGAAGGAGTCACCGAATACTTTCGCAATGAATAGATTCCAGAGTCCTCTCAATGAGTCGAAGACTTTAGTGAAGGTTTCATATTTCTACGGTTTACCGTTTTGAAGTAGTAGCGATAACAAGCATTTCTTGCGAAAGGGGCAATAACTTTTAATAGGGTCAATCTTACGGAATACGAATTGAATCTTTAAAATAGTTTTATGAGTACATATTAATGATGCTAAGACAGTTTGTATATGTTAAGAGACAAAAAAGATATAAAAAGAGCTTAATTTCTCAATTTTGGAATGACCTTGACCTTTGACCTTTACATGAATTTTAAGCTCAAAGCTCAATGAATCTTATGCAGTTGGTCCCATGTCTCTATCACTTCTCGTTTCAAAAATTTTTAATTAAGGTCTTCCGCTCAGGCGGAAGACCTTCTACTGATTCTGATGGTTAAGATTATTCCCTATTATTCTTTTTTTTTCCTAGACGCCAACTTTGAGACCTCGTAACTCGCTCATTTCTGAACGGATTTCGCTCAAATTTTCAGAGTTTTTGGATGTTACAAAACTCAATTAAAATGTTTTCATACATTTCAAAAATCCCCTTCCGCTTTCGAGTTATTTCCCTTTAAGTGAAAATTTGGTACTGTTCGTTTCCAGACAAAGGCTCAGAAACGACAAAAGCTGGAGCAGAATGTCTACTGCATTTGAATACTAGAAGAATTGAAGTTGTGCCTATCGGTTTTTCTTTTTCGATTTCTGCGCTCCAAACGGTGCTAGATAGGGGTCAAAAATGAGAAAGCCCCAAAGCGCCAAATTTTACATATATTTCCTTGTATATCTTTTAAACTAAAAATAATTTGTTAAGACATATTTCACAAATATTGTGCATAATTTTAAGATCTATCATTTGACATCATGAAAAAGGGGCTGGCCCCTCAAATTAGGGGTCAAGGGCGCTCGAAAGTTTTTGCTTTATAACTCAAAAACGGTAAATATTTCGATATGGTTATTGATTTGAAATGGGTTCTTTAACATCTTGCTGATCTCATGAAAACGTTATTTTGTTCGAATCTTGTGTTATTGAATGAGCAGCAAACTTTATGTACAGGTAACTGATTAGTTTTATACGGCAAGTGAAGAATTCTTTATGCGTACGCGTATAACACGTATAGCTGAAATAAACTGGATAAAAATATATACTTAACTAAACTGAATGTTAAACTTTGTTGAAATAAAGTTTTTAACGTATTCTCTAGCTGGATGTCATACAGATTATTCAGAGACAACTTTCTCCTTGTATTTAGTTTGAATTACAAGACGGGAGATAGGAAAAATACTTATCATCTCTCATTCGATTGATACTCAATGTTGCATTATTCATAAATAAAAGAAAATTTTAAAATAAGCTTAAAATAATTCACTGTCATTTTATTCAGGCATCGTGAATTTTCCTCGGACCATGACTGCTTTGTTTACAGTTGTGCAACCTGTTTATCGATCGCACATGCATTGACCTATATACATTCTGGAGGTCAACATTACCGCTCTTTGATTTTTACGCGAGTCCTAGAGTTATCTAAAACGATGCTAGTCATCGATTTACTCAGTTTAAAATCAAGAACTTGTTATTTGCGTAAATCGTAAGAATATTTCTAGACACAAATATAAAGGTTTTCTTGAACATGTAAGAGTATTAAAAGATAAAATGTCTGATTCTATTCTTTCACGAATGAATAAAAGGCGCTGCGATTTTGCTCAGGTACAGATGATTTCTCTGGACGAGTCCATTGGTTATACACTGAAAGGTGACGCAGGATGACCTATCGATAACTCTGCCAATTTTGATAGAGATTGTAATTGCACATGTACATAAATTAATGTTGAATTTTACCCTTCTGAAGTCCATTATAGTTTCGTTATTTAAAGAATCGGTGATATCACTACTGCAACTTAATTGTTTTTAATTTGAACGGATGATTCTATATTATCGGAAAGGTACACATTTTTTAGGCGCCGTCGTCTCCCTCTCAACTTTGAAGTAATTGCAATCGTTATATGTATACGGGCCTATATCAAGTTATTCTAATTGTTGCTTAATTTATTTCAGAAAAAATTGCGATGTTGTTAAAAGTAGCAATTACAATTAAACATTACAAATGCACACAGTAAATTGTAAGTGGAAGTGACGTTTTCAATTCTCATGAAAATCGAAAATACACTGTAAAATTAAGTAACTTTGAGTTTTGCATAATTTGCTACATAACTTATCATTGTATTTTTCCGCATGATATGCTCATAAATTTCTTTGATTTCCTCAAATAAAAAACTAGAATATCACAATGACACGATTTTATGTGCATGTACATGCATAATATTAACTAAACTACATGCTGTTTTACACAGAAGAGCACCAAACATGAGCTTTAAGAATACGAGAAAAAAAAAAGAATAATTAGAAATTCTTCTAACAAATGCAAAATTTCTTCCTGTAATTTCATACAAATATTCCAAGCCTTTCTTTCGTGTTTATTGGACTAAAAGAGATTAAATTATTAAATTTCCTCTCACTGCGATACGTAACCCCCCTGAAATGATACAACGCTTTCCTTCAGAGTCGAGAATGGCAGGCCAGGGTTGGTGATGAAATCCATGATTACTCCATAATCTATTATAATATTAACCAAAAAATCATAAACGATATTGTTAATTCGCAGGTTGTCAAATAAATTTAAGAAAAGGTCGGCAAAGATGAGTATGCCTAACTAAACTTTTTTATTCATAAACTTTTTAATTTCTAGGGTGTACAATCGAGCATCGAAGTGTGTACATGTACTATATGTACTAGTTTTTTTTTTTTTTTTTTTTTTTGGGGGGGGGGGGTACCAGTTTTCGCTGCGTTTGATATCCTGAATTTTGCATTGCATTTCTGACAATTAAACAAAGTTAATAGAATATAATTGGTGACAGTAACACAAGTGATTTATAAAATGAAAGTCAAGCAATAAAACGTTAAAGTTTGTATTTTGAAAAATAAATCAAGTCACATAAAACAAAGACAGGTTGAAACGCTCACACATGGACATACATACAAACGTTTAGGTAACTCGGAATAGTCCAGAGTAGAACTATATTTTCCTGAAGACGGAATGTCCAGTACATCTAATGTTCACGACCAGGATAGTTCACGGCAGTTTCATTACACATACGCAATTATCATACAAGTCGAACGCTCTTTGAGGTTGAGGATTGACACTAACTCCTTAGATAAATACTGAGTATCAATGTCCTTTTTACTGTCTTAACTTAACTTGATAGGTAAATAATTTTAGCATATGTTAAAAAAAAGCATTAGAAATAATTCTTTTCATAAAATTCAATTCTGTTACATATCAAATGAATTTGTAAAGTTAACTTTATGACAATTGTCATGCTGCAGATCTGTAGCTCGCTAGCTGTTCTAAAAAAAATTGAGATGGATCACCAGAGAGCTACAGTGCCATCCATATTATCTCAAGTTCAGGCTAAGAAGGACAATTAAAAACGCTTGTAAGGAATGTTTAACTGTAGAAAAGTTTAAGGAATGTGTTAGAGACACACGGTAAATAATATTTTTAGATTCAAGCAGTTGAAAAACACGGATTTGAATTTAGCTTCAGTGCAATATTTTTCTAATATTTTCTAGTTTTTTATTCTTCGTATTTCTCAATTCATCATGTTAAAATAACGTGTATTTATTTTTATTAGGACACATTAAACCTTATTTGTCAACCAGTCTGACAGTGTCCATCTGTCACGATAACTTTAAACTTGATAATAACTATTGAATGAGTTGAAATAGGACTTTCATATTTCAAATGTGCATTATTTGTGACATGTAATTTTCAAATATACTGTGATTTTTAACCCCGTGACCTTGATCTTGGAGCTTAACCTACTTAAAAAGTAACAATACTTTAAATTGACCATAACTATTGAAAACTTTCATTTTATAATCATGTACATGTAATACCTGTGTCAATGCCTTTGAAAATTCATTATGATTTTTGACCCTTTGACCTTGAAGTTTGACCCACTTTTCAAAAACATTAACCTTAGTTATACCATTTGAGAGAAAAGAGATCGATTAGGGCTTTTATTTTACCACTGTGTATAACCTGTAACAACATTTTTTTTAAATACCGATACGCTGATTTTGACAACGTGACCTTGAGGCTTGACTTACATGTAATTACTTTTCACAATTTTAATCTTGATCATAACTTTTGAATGAGAAGAGATAGGGTTTTCGTATTACACAAAAATCAAATGTATGTGACCTGTGATAAAATCATTTCAAATACTAGCATATAATGAACTTTGACCTTGAAGTTTAACCGGCTATAAACATTGCTTAAAATTGACCATGACTTTTGATAAAGAAAGGATAACACTTTCATACCTAGATTTACACATGTATACACGTATTTGCTGTGACAAAGCCTATCGAAAAAAATATAGCTTAAGAATTCGTCAATGTGGTAGCACACAAATGGCTTTGCTTATCACCAGCGTGTGTAATGGTGTGACGTAAGGTCATTTTAACAAGGTCAAGGTCGCAAACATTCCTTTACTATCTTTTTTAATAGTAAAACATAAATAAGATGACATCTACCCTTAAAAAATTGCTTTAACAGTAGAATGAGGCATGACCTTGACCCAAGGTCATTTCTCCTTGTCCGCAGCTCCGACGGAAGACCTACTCGTTGCTTTGCAACGAGCTCGGCTCTAGTATATATATATAATTCATTGTTCTGATTGATTTTGTTTCTTTTTTGTATTGCTTGACCCATATGGGTGTAATATGCAATAAAGATTATTATTAAGGTCTTCCGCTCAGGCGGAAGACCTTCTACTGATTCTGATGGTTAAGATTATTCCCTATTATTCTTTTTTTTTTCTTAGACGCCAACTTTGAGACCTCGTAACTCGCTCATTTCTGAACGGATTTCGCTCAAATTTTCAGAGTTTTTGGACGTTACAAAACTCAGTTAAAATGTTTTCATACATTTCAAAAATTCCCTTCCGCTTTCGAGTTATTTCCCTTTAAGTGAAAATTTGGTACTGTTCGTTTCCAGACAAAGGCTCAGAAACGACAAAAGGTGGAGCAGAATGTCTACTGCATTTAAATACTAGAAGAATTGAAGTTGTGCCTATCGGTTTTTCTTTTTCGATTTCTGCGCTCCAAACGGTGCTAGATAGGGGTCAAAAATGAGAATGCCCAAAAGCGCCAAATTTTACATATATTTCCTTGTATATCTTTTAAACTAAAAATAATTTGTTAAGACATATTTCACAAATATTGTGCATAATATCTAAGATCTATCATTTGACATCATTAAAAAGGGGCTGGCCCCTCAAATTAGGGGTCAAGGGCGCTCGAAAGTTTTTGCTTTATTACTCAAAAACGGTAAATATTTCGATATGGTTATCGATTTGAAATGGGTTCTTTACATCTTACTGATCTCATGAAAACGTTATTTTGTTCGAATCTTGTGTCATTGAATGAGCAGCAAACTTTATGTACAGGTAACTGATTAGTTGTATACGGCAAGTGAAGAATTCTTTATGCGTACGCGTATAACACGTATAGATGAAATAAACTGGATAAAAATATATACTTAACTAAACTGAATGTTAAACTTTGTTGAAATAAAGTTTTTAACGTATTCTCTAGCTGGATGTCATACAGATTATTCAGAGACAACTTTCTCCTTGTATTTAGTTTGATTACAAGACGGGAGATAGGAAAAATACTTATCATCTCTCATTCGATTGATACTTAATGTTGCATTATTTATAAATAAAAGAAAAAATAAGCTTAAAATAATTCACTGTCATTTTATTCAGGCATCGTGAATTTTCCTCGGACCGTGACTGCTTTGTTTACAGTTGTGCAACCTGTTTATCGATCGCACATGCATTGACCTATATACATTCCGGAGGTCAACATTACCGCTCTTTGATTTTTACGCGAGTCCTAGAGTTATCTAAAACGAGTCATCGATTTACTCAGTTTAAAATCAAGAATTTGTTATTTGCGTAAATCGTAAGAATATTACTAGACACAAATATAAAAGTTTTCTTGAACATGTACGAGTATTAAAAGATAAAATGTCTGTTTCTATTCTTTGACGAATGATAGAAAGGCGCTGCGATGATGATTTCTCTGGACGAGTCCTTTGGTTACACTGAAAGGTGACGCAGGATGACCTATCGATAACTCTGCCAATTTTGATAGAGATTGTAATTGCACATGTACATAAATTAATGTTGAATTTTACCCTTGTGAAATCCATTATAGTTTCGTTATTTAAAGAATCGGGGATATCACTACTGCAACTTAATTGTTTTTAATTTGAACGGATGATTCTATATTATTGGAAAGGTACACATTTTTTAGGCGCCGTCGCCCTCTCAACTTTGAAGTAATTGCAATCGTTATATGTATACGGGCCTATATCAAGTTATTCTAATTGTTGCTTAATTTATTTCAGAAAAAATTGCGATGTTGTTAAAAGTAGCAATTACAATTAAACATGACAAATGCACACAGTAAATTGTAAGTGGAAGTGACGTTTTCAATTCTCATTAAAATCGAAAATAAAATTAAGTAACTTTGAGTTTTGCATAATTTGCTACATAACTTATCATTGTATTTTTCCGCAGGATATGCTCATAAATTTCTTTGATTTCCTCAAATAAAAAGCTAGAATATCACAATGACACGATTTTATGTGCATGTACATAATATTAACTATATAAACTACATGCTGTTTTACACAGAAGAGCACCAAACATGAGTTTTAAGAATACGAGAAAAAAAAAGATTAGAAATTCTTCTAACAAATGCAAATTTCTTCCTGTAATTTCATACAAATATTCCAAGCCTTTCTTTCGTGTTTATTGGACTAAAAGAGATTAAATTATTAAATTTCCTCTCACCCCCCCCCCCCCCCTGAATTGATACAATGCTCTCCTTCAGAGTCGAGAATGGCAGGCCAGGGCTGGTGATGAAATCCATGATTACTCCATAACCTATTATAATATTAACCAAAAAATCATACACGATATTGTTAGTTCGCAGGTTTTCAAATAAATTTAAGAAAAGGTCGGCAAAGATGAGTATGCCTAACTAAACTTTTTTATTCATAAACTTTTTAATTTCTAGAGTGTAAAATCGAGCATCGAAGTGTGTACATGTACTATATATATACCTGTATATTTTTTTGGGGGGGGGGGTACCAGTTTTCGCTGCATGTGATATCCTGAATTTTGCATTGCATTTCTGACAATTAAACAAAGTTAATAGAATATATTTACATCCACTGAATAATTTCTCCTTTATTTTTTAAGAAAACCCATTGCGTTCATCACTGCATGAACTACATTAGGCATATCGCCAGTGCAGATTTCTTGATCAGTGGCTGTTCCATCAATGAAACGTATAAAGACATTTGCATCATTAATACAATAATTAACCTTTTTATTCAAACTTTAAATGATTATTTAAACAGATATAAATATAAACAATAAAATGCTTTCTTTGTTTGTTATTACTGGAATGAACGGTCGCAGCTATTGCAGAAAAAATTTACATAACCCGCTTACGCGGGTTATGTATTTTTTCTGCAACAGCTGCTTCCGTTCATTCCATTAATAACAAACAAAGAAATCATTTTATTGTTTAAATAATTGGTGACAGTAACACAAGTGATTTATAAAACGAAAGTCAAGCAATAAAACGTTAAAGTTTGTATTTTGAAAAATAAATCAAGTCAAGTCACATAAAACAAAGACAGGTTGAAACGCTCACACATGGACATACATACAAACGTTTAGGTAACTCGGAATAGTCCAGAGTAGAACTATATTTTCTTGAAGACGGAATGTCTAGTACAACTTGTTCACGACCGGGATAGTTCACGGCAGTTTCATCACACATACGCAATTATCATACAAGTCGAACGCTCTTTGAGATTGAGGATTGACACTAACTCCTTAGATAAATACTGAGTATCAATGTCCTTTTTACTGTCTTAACTTAACTTGATAGGTAAATAATTTTAGCGTATGTTAAAAATAAGCATTAGAAATAATTCTTTTCATAAAATTTAATTCTGTTACATATCAAATGAATTTGTAAAGTTAACTTTATGACAATTGTCATGCTGCAGATCTGTAGCTCGCTAGCTGTTCTAAAAAAATTGAGATGGATCACCAGAGAGCTACAGTGCCATCCATATTATCTCGAGTTCAGGCTCAGAAGGACAATTAAAAACGGTTGTAAGGAATGTTTAACTGTGGAAATGTTTAAGGAATGTGTTAGAGACACACGGTAAATAATATTTTTAGATTCAAGCAGTTGAAAAACACGGATTTGAATATAGCTTCAGTGCAATATTTTTCTAATATTTTCTAGTTTTTTATTCTTCGTATTTCTCAATTCATCATGTTTTAATAACGTGTATTTATTTTTATTAGGACACATTAAACCTTATTTGTCAACCAGTCTGACAGTGTCCATCTCTCACGAGAACTTTAAACTTGATAATAACTATTGAATGAGTTGAAATAGGACTTTCATATTTCACATGTGCATTATTTGTGACATGTAATTTTCAAATATACTGTGATTTTTAACCCCTTGACCTTGATCTTGGAGCTTGACCTACTTAAAAAATAACAATACTTTAAATTGACCATAACTATTGAAAACTTTCATTTTATAAACATGTACATGTAATACCTGTTTCAACGCCTTTGAAAATTCATTATGATTTTTTACCCTTTGACCTTGAAGTTTGACCCACTTTTCAAAAACATTAACCATAGTTATACCTTTTGAGAGAAAAGAGATCAATTAGGGCTTTTATTTTACCACTGTGTATTACCCGTAACAACATTTTTTTAAATACCGATACGCTGATTTTGACAACGTGACCTTGAGGCTTGACTTACTTTTCACAATTTTAATCTTGATCATAACTTTTGAATGAGAAAAGATAGGGTTTTCGTATTACACAAAAATCAAATGTATGTGACCTGTGATAAAATCATTTCAAATACTAGCATATAATGAACTTTGACCTTGAAGTTTAACCGGCTTTAAACATTGCTTAAAATTAATTGTCCATGACTTTCGATAAAGAAAGGATAACACTTTCATACCTAGATTTACACATGTATACACGTATTAGCTGTGACAAAGCCTATCGAAAAAAATATAGCTTAAGAATTCGTCAATACGGTAGCACACAAATGGCTTTGCTTATCACCAACGTGTGTCATGGTGTGGCGTAAGGTCATTTTAACAAGGTCAAGGTCGCAAACATTCCTTTACTATCTTTTTTAATAGTAAAACATAAGATGACATCTACCCTTAAAAGATTGCTTTAACAGTAGAATGTGGCATGACCTTGACCCAAGGTCATTTCTCCTTGTCCGCAGCTCCGACGGAAGACCTACTCGTTGCTTTGCAACGAGCTCGGCTCTAGTTATTTGTAAAATTCAAAAAGTTTCAGGGGCAATAACTCATTGAAGGGGTCACCGAAGACTTTCGCAATGAATAGATTCCAGGGTCCTCTCAATTAGTCGAAGACTTTAGTGAAGGTTTCATATTTCTACGGTTTATGGTTTCGAAGGAGTAGCGATAACAAGGTTTTTCATACAAAGGGCAAGAACTCCAATAGGGGTCATAGGTCATACGCGTTGGGTATTTTTTCGAAATAACTTTTAATGGCGAGTATTATGAACTGCAAAGTTCTTCGAGAACTCTTTCGGTTCAATTTTCGATAACGGAAAAATAATAATAATAAACAGAAGCATTTCAAGAGGTCTTTCCACAGAAAGGTGGAAAGACCTAATTAACTCGTTATAACGAGATAATGAATTCGTTATAACGAGATAATTAAGTCGTTATAACGAGATAATTAAGTCGTTATAACGAGATAACTAACTCGTTATAACAAGATACCTAACTCGTTATAACGAAATACTAACTCGTTATTACGAGATAACTAACTCGTTATAAGGAGATACTAAATCGTCATAACGAGATAAAACTAAGTCGTTATAATGAGATAATTTTCTCGTTATAACGAGATAATTAACTCGTTATAGGAGATACTAACTCGTTATAACAAGATATTAACTCGTTATAACGAGATAACTAAGTCGTTATAACGAATTATTTTTTTTTCTATTCAAAAATGAGCCTATCAGGCTTTCGTATATGAGGACATAATTCGAAATTTAAATTTGTATGTTCATTGCCCTCTCCTTAAAATAATACCAAATTTAATATAGGTATCCGGTCTAATTTTCATATGATTTTAAATTGAATGTCATGAAAATACCTTATTGGGTGGACCCTGTGGTCCACGCAGTAAATATATAAGAGAAGTTTAACCGGATGCCCTGGGCAAACGACAGGCTACGCATGCGCGCGAATGCTACGGAGTTTGCACCTTGGGTAACTTGCCCGTAGAATAATTCGCCCTATTCAAATTAAAATATGCCATTCATTGACAAATCGCACTTTTAAATCTGCCAAACCTCTTTTCATATTCATTGGCAGATCCGATTTCCTCTCTTTTACATATACTTTTATAATAAACATTGATTCTATGGAACAAACATTTTAAGGAGTTACAGTGTATAGATGCATTTAACTTAATTAACAACATGAATGAGAAACGTCTCTCAACTAACAGTGATACATGTAGTTAGTAAAGCTTTTAAAGTAGAGCAAATTTTCACCGGCATTAAATTTGTGCAAGGTCTGTAGCAAGGGCTTCAATGTGTGTGTGCGTGTGTGGCTCCCCCATATTGGGGACCTGCTACAGATACGCAAGTCATAAAATAGGGACATAAAAAAAATTGGGGACTTGATTTAAGTCCCCAAACTTTTTTATCGTTTTAAACGAAAAATTGACATGCCTAAATCCTAAAAAATCAAAAAAAAATAGCGTGTCCCAGTTTCGGGGTTTCATCGAACACATGATTACACAGATATCGTGCGGATTGCAAGTGCCATCTTCGCTTACACATCTCTGACGTTACACACATCTAGAATGCGCATGCGCGTGTGTAAGGAAAACGGAAGTTCAATATGTTTTGAAGCGGGGAAATGGCTAGCAGAGGTCGAAGGAGAGCACCGGTATCTAGGCCTATTATTCAACCCGATTCGTTCGACAGTGAAGCATTTTATGTAAAAGAAACAGTGGAAAAGGGTATGTCGTTTTACTTTGGGGTCACCATTTCAATTGAATGCTGGACAACTCGCCCCCAAGACAGCTCGCCCCCAAGACAACTTGCCACCTTTTCAGGACAACTCGCCCCCAATTTAGGACAACTCGCCCCCTGTTAAGACAACTCGCCCCCAGGTTAAGACAACTCGCCCCCAGCTTTTAGAAAGCAAACTGGGAGCGATATTTTTTATATAAATGTATTTATTTTTTATTTAATAAATATATTTATACATTATTTCGATATTTATTTTTATTTTGAGTGTTCCTGGCGTCAATTACGCTTAAAAATTCTATTTCCCTTTCAAGAAATATAACAAAAAACAAAACGAAAATAAATTTTCTTTTCTAGACTTTATTGAAAATAAATAATATAAACAATAGTATTTATTTTAATCACTATCTTCTTTCAATCACAATTATTTTCACTTTAATCACACGGCACGTTTTCCTTCTTCACTGTCCGTTGTAGATCTGTCCACACTTCTTCAGTAGTCGGCTGGCGCTGATGGATCCATCGTTGTAGTTGTCCCAAAGTTGGTTAATGTGGCACTGTAGAAGTCTTGTAGTCTTTCGTTGGTATCTCCGGAGTTTTCCCTCGCTGATTATCTTCAGTTGGGTCGGGATGCTGGCGGTTTCCTTGTAGAGTAGAATAACAAGCACATAGAAGGGCAGGCTGGACTTCTGGGCTCTCCTGTTGATGCGGTGGTGCCATCCTTCGACGTCGTTGTTTGTCCTCACTGCCATACGGTAGACGGTCCACGATGATGGGGTCCAGATGTCGCCGTTGATCCAGGTCCTCTCGATGTAGTTGGTCAGCTGTATCAGTCGCTCGCTGGTGACGGTCTCCTTCAGTGCGTGGAACGCGACGGGAATCTGTTCCTCTGGTAGAAATGGCAGGGCAAGCAGCTTCCTCACAAACTTGAAGACACCATCCCGCTGGCTGTAGTCGATCTGCAAAAAAAGATATATTTTAATATTTATATTATTTTTATCATATACATTGGATGTTTCAAAAATATTATATTTATTTTTTGAATATTACAACGTTTTGTTATTCTAAATTTAAGTTCACTCTGAAAATCATTTATCGTAATATAATACATAATAAATAAGCATACCTGTAATCCAAGTTCCTGAACATGACGCCATACTGCTTGTCCCCAGTGGAAAGCACAACCGTGTATCCGGACGCCACGCAACACAGACTTCGCAGCTCTCCACATTCCCTCCTCGAAGTCTGCAACCAACAGCTCGGTGACGGGGGGCGATGGCATCAGCTCCAAAATCCTGGCAAACACCTGAAAGCAAAACAACATTGATATTAAATAAAGTATTGATATTTCAAATACAAATAGAATTATTATTGTTGTTTCTTATTTAAGAAAGATTTTATACCTGCTTGTAGTCCTTCTTTCTTTTCCTTGGGTGAAGTTCCTGGGGTGAAGTCTGGTCGTTGAGTGATTCCTCCTCTGGATGGTGTGGCTCGGCGTGGGGAACGATGGGGATGTTGATGGATTCCTCAACTATGCGGGTGCTCTCGGCGTCTGGGAGAAGACGTGAGGGGAGCTCGCTGGTGGTGGTGACCTCGTAGTAGGGAACTGTGGGCTCTACACACTCGACACACTGAAACACAACTTGTCCTTGGCTTCTCATCCGTTGATACTCCTCACCTGAGATGCCTGAAAAAGAAATATGTTTTAGATCAAAGTCATCAATTTATGCGGTCATTATGCCTATGACATTCCGTTTAAAAGAGGAGAAGATACAATTGAAATAATTTGTTTTCTATGTAATTATTTATTTTTATATAATATTATATTTTTTTCTAATCTCAATTACACATTTGCATTTATACGGCTATTAGGCCTATGAAATTGCACTTAAAAAAGATGAGAATATACGATGAATATAATGTTTTTAATATTTAATTATTTTTTATGTAAAATGACATTTTTTCTAACCTGAGTTACATGTCCTATGTTGTTTTCCGTGGCAGGAAATGCAACATAGGACCTCTTGACGTTGTCGGAGATGAAGATTGCATACAATGCACATGTCAGCCATGATTGAAACTGATGACAAATTCAAGTCATTTCTTCCTTATATAGGGACCATGTCAAATTATTTAATTTGTTTTCAACGCAAGCTTTCTTGAATTCTTCATCACTTTTAAGTTGCTTCGGAGCTTGGATACGCCAATTTTTTTTATCATCTGTATATACGTAATTTTCTAGGCTTGCATGCTCTAATTCTTCATTACCTTAAAGCTGCTTCGGAGCTTGGACAAGCCCATTTTTGACCAACTAAATATACGTAATTTTCGGGGCTTGGTTGTCCTAATTAATCATCACTTTGAAGTTCCAATTTTTTTATAAACGAAATACACGTAATTTTCGGGGCTTGTATGTCCTAATTAATCATTACTTTGAAGTTTCAAATTATACTTGTGAGCTTGGGGATTTCATTAAAATTCTGTGTGATGTTTTCATTATAGTTTTCATAAGTTTCCTAAAAGCCGTCGTTGATGGAATTCAATAATGTATCATTGAATAATTATCATTGTTCAAGACTTAGAACATTGTACTTGATTTACCCAGACATATTCTACAAATATAAATTTTAAACAATATGATAAATCAAAATGCGTTTATTTTCTCTATTTCACAAGAAAAAAAATAAGGAAATAATATATATCTTATCTTATCGTGTTTACTTTATATATGAGTAAAAAAAAAACAAACAACAACATATACAATCGTAAATATTAATTTTATTTAATTTATAATACACATTAATTATAAATCTGCATTTAAATATATTTTATTGAATAAAATATGTTGTTTTTTCCTTGTTATACACAAGAAAAAATAATGGGGGCGAGTTGTCTCTGCAATGGGGGCGAGCTGTCTTGAGTGGGGGCGAGTTGTCCTAAATTGGGGGCGAGTTGTCTTTACAGGTGTTGGGGGCGAGTTGTCCTGATTCCTTTCAATTTAAGGGGGAGGCTGGCAAATTTTGTCGAAACAAATTATTTTCATGCCAGTCAAGGACAGATTAGGTCCTATTTATTTTCAACAATTTAAAGAAAATGCCAGACCCCCCCCCCCCCATCAGAATCAAATGGTCGTCCCCTTTATTATTCGTTTTACTACGCTAAACTGAAATTTTTTTTAGATAACTTGCAAACGGAGGTGATGGGGTCGATCAGTAATCATGAGTGACGATTGTAGCAATGCCAGACAAAAATTTTAAAATGAAAATTTTAAATTTTTTTTGTTGTAGGTGCTTTTTACAGCCTATTTGAAAGTCAAAACAGAAAACATTAACTTGATACAACAATTTTTAACAAAATGACAGACGTTTTAGTACGGTACCCCTATGAAATATGAAACACAGATAAATTACAAAAACCAGTAAAACGCAACCCCACTCCAGTTGACCACTAAAAAAATCAAATTTCTACATTTTATGACTTCTAGGTGATAGGTATATGTCTCTACTAATAATTAAGACAAGAAATAAAAATTCCCCATCAATTATGGGACAGTCAATACCATGATACGACAATTTCAATAAAATGTAAAACAAAAAGAAACCAAATTTTAGACTTAAATCATATTTAAAATTTCAGCTACTATTTCACAGTGATATAATAAGTTTTGTGTTATATTTCAACATGTCAGATTAATGTATAGATAATAGAATATGCATTTATATCCATGAAATCTTATTTACATTTTACTTATAGCATATGAGCATGACAACAAGTTGTATTAATTACATCAAGAGTATGAGTTGATTTATAGGGTTTTTTCCCCTGTTCAATTAAAAGGTAATGAAAATGAGGAGATTTTTAAAGCAATAAATGTTACACTTACTTAAGATTTGAATAAAAGAACAGAAAAAAATGTGTATTAATTACAAACAGCACCCCAGTACTCCGAAGCTGAAACAACGTTGAAAATCAACATACCAACATTCAAAATTTTAAGCTTTTTCTCCAAGTTAAAAACTGTTTAGCATGCTAGGTTATAGCTAACACCCTCTATTCATACATCAAATAAGATTAATGAACAATTCCAAGTCATTAAGTTTATAAAATAAATGGTGTGGTTATTTAAATGAATCTATGCTGTAAATTGAAACAAAATGTCAGATCAAATGCAATTATACTCAGAAAAAATGAAAATTTAAAAAAAACTGATCCACTGTGTTTCAAAGAACTACTAGTTTCAAAGAATTCTGAACAGAATTTTTTATGAAAGCTTACAAAAAAATAAACTATCAGTTAGTAAGTCAATAAGTGCCATCTTTTAAAGTATTTAAAGCATTAAAATGTTTGGTCTTAACATTCTGGTACATTGATTTTTATAAAAACATACATGTGCATGCATAGAATTACTTATGACAATGTGATTATACTCACATCAATTGTATCTAGGAATTTTGTTTGATAATTTTTAGATGATCAACTAATTTTTAAAGTTTTCAAAAAAATTATTTTCATTGATTGCCGTATCATTTGCATAGTGTATATTGTATTTCTATAGTGGTACTGACGTGTCTTTCCTAGCACTGACAGTTGTGATTTTTCTCACAGATAATATTAAAAATATGTCTTCACAAGTGTAATACAGCAAAATATACATTGCAATACTTTCTACACATTGTTTGGGGCTTTAAACGTCATTAACGAGTCTAATTTGCCACGAAGATTAACATACGAATTTCCACTGTCCCAACTTCCGGTTAAGGGTACATGAGATTATCGAATGTTTTCAAGTATATAACGTGGGCATACTTGAATGAAATCTTTTGATATCTGTAGTTTATACAATAAACCTGTGGAATATTACCCTTTTTTTCGCGTATTCAATCGTTAAAGCTGAAAGGGGCAGTTTACAAAAATTCAATTGCGCTTACTAACAATGCCTCATGAGATTTTCCCGGTAAAATATTGTTATACACTTAGTTCAAGGTCATAACTTTCAGAATATCCACCAATCAAAACATAGGAGAAGGCAGGGAAGGTGTCAAGATGCGTAATATAACATGATGTGCATCGGGGTCGAAATTCCTTGTGTTTACAAAACTGTGCGCGCGCAGCGCCACCTATACCGCTGGCATTGCTAACGATTGGCACGTATAAATATTCAACTTAAATAAAAACTAGCCCTTACGAAGCTTCAGTGGGATGGGGGGGGGGGGGCACAGCCGTACTTTTTTTAGTTGGTGCCACTACAAGCGCGGATCCAGGATTTGAAGTTAGGGGTGGGGCGCCAAAAGTAGGCAAGGGATCTAGAGGCCGCCAAAATCCTGGATTCTAGAAATTCTGTAGGGTAAAAATGAGATCTACCGAGTATATATATTAACATTTTGTAGACGAAACTGTGATTTATGTTAACTTTGACAATTTTAGAGGAGGGGGGGGGGGGGTCGACGGGTGGATCATTCTGAAAGACACCCAAAATCGGTGGTCAATAGGGGTGGGACAATATACCGTTCAGCAATACATATCGATATTTTCTTCCAAGATACGGTTTATGATACAAGCATTCAAATAAGGGTACGAAACAATACACGAACGGCCTATCCAAAAATTGAAAATGAAAGTACCTGTTCTTGGAAAATGGCGGCTTGTACAAGCGAAGAGATGATGTTGATTTTGAAAACACACTCTAGAACTAATAAGTCTTTGGTTAGGAGTAAAACGTTTCACTTTTATTAAGCATAGTCCGATTTGTCCGAAGATTGGACAAGAAAAGTTCAGTATGTAATGCGTGCTATACACAGAAAATATCGTTTCCACAACATTTGATATTATTGTTATATAGTCCATCTTGTACTTTTTTAGCTCACCTGAGCCAAAAGCTCAAGTGAGCTTTTCTGATCACAATCTGTCCGTTTTCTGTCGTCGTCATCATTGTTGTTGTCTTCGTCATAAACTTTTCACATTTTCATCTTCTTCTCAAGAACCACCGGGCCAATTTCAACCAAACTTGGCACAAAGTATCCTTGGGTGAAGGGGATTCAAGTTTGTTCAAATGAAGGCCGCGCCCTTTTCCAAGAAAAGATGATCATGAATTTGTTAAAAATTAATGGCATTTTTAAAAAATCTTCTCCAAAACCACTTGGCCAGGATAGATGAAACTCATGTGGAATCATCCTCAGGTAGTGTAGATTCAAGTTAGTTCAAATGATGAACCCCAGGGCAAGGGTGGGGCCAAAATGGCCGTCCCTAGTTTTACATAAGGATATGGAAATAACGAACAGTATTCAATCTCAACGTCCATTAAACAAATATACAAAACAAGAGCAGAGCAAACACGGACCTCCAAAACATCAGAGGTGGGATCAGGTGCCATGGAGGAGTAAGCATCCCCTGCTGACCGGTCACACCCGCCGTGTGCTCATTGTCATAATCAGGAAATAACGGAAAAAAATCCGTAGTCAATTCAGTGTATAAATAATGGACTAACAATTGGTATGAAAAACGTCAGTCAGCATTTCATTCAATGATAAATTGTATTTGCTGACAAGATCATTGTATCGACCATAGAATTTACGAAATGATGACTTTAAACGAGACTGTTGATATTCTTGTTTCATCAACTTGCTTGTCAATGATTTACCTCGTTTAAGAAATTGTTCATACGTAGAGCATGCTCTTGCGTATCGAATCAACTGAGATATAAATACTCCGTATGCAGGTGATGAAGGTATATTGCTGCATAAGTAAGGGAAGTTGACGATAGAAAAATTAAAGTCATCACGTTTATCATATAGCTTGGTTGTTAGATTACCATTTGTGTCTTTTTCAAGTAAAATATCCAAATATGAAGCAGATGTGTTGGACTCTGTGGTATCTTTTATCTCAAGCTCACCAGGATATATCGTGTCGACGAAGAAAAATCTTTAAAAAATCTTCTTCTCCAGAACCGCTGGGCCAGGAAAGATGAAACTCATGTGGAATCATCCTCAGGTAGTGTAGATTCAAGTTTGTTCAAATGATGACCCCCGGGGCAAGGGTGGGGCAGAAATGGCCGACCAAAGTTTTACATAGGAATATATATCAGAAATATCTTTGAAAATCTTCTTCTCAGGAACCACTGGGCCTAAAAAGCTGAAACATGTGTGTCCATTGAAGGATCATGGGGTAGTGTAGTGTAGAAAGTTTTACATGAAAATATATAGGAAAAATCTTCTTCTCAAGAATCACAGGACCAGAAAAGCTGAAACTTATTTGCACATGGAAGGATCCTGGTGTAGTGTTGATTTCAAAATGACTAAATTAGGATCAGTGGGGTA
>NW_026931902.1:0-49535 GCF_032062105.1 Saccostrea cuccullata
GAAAATATTCACACTGCAGTCTCACACTGGACAGATCTATCTAACACCGGAGATTATGCGAGAAAATATACTCAAAATCAATAAAAACACAACACCCCAATGTTAGGGTGAAAATTAAATACGGGATATAACTATGTACCATCTATGTAACATCTTTTACTTTGCCAAATCAGTTATTTAACGGTTGAATGATTTTCATTCCATTACCAGCAGTTGATTTTTAGCCCTCTTAACAGAAATCAGAAATTACCATTTTCAATAAAATTATTGACTATATTTTATGTTTTCAAGGTTTTGTACCTATTAATCATAAGTATTGTAATAAAATCCCGGAAAAAATTTTCATTTTTTGCTCTTCCGGATGTGATACCTGTATTTCCTCAAAATGACTGAAGGCACGCATTTTCAATGCTAATGCTGAAAATTCTCAAAATAAAGAAAAAGGAGATTTTACAGATGCAAATATACACTGCATAACGACTTTTGTGTTTCAAAAGCATGAATGACAGTTCCTTGACCGGAAGTCCAAGGGTTACGTACTACACTGCGCCAAGTTAGAGAAAATTCGACTCTGTACCTGAAAAACAGGCATTTAAAAATGCCAAAGAATATTAATTTTGTTCAGATAAAGACATTGATAAATCTAATGCATGGTAAATATCGGCTGCGTATGTTGTACATGGCGGACTAGCACGTTTTAATTAATGTAGAAAGGGGATGTTTTAAAGTTATCTGTTATCTGTTAAGAAGCCTTAAAATCAACTTCCGGTAATGGAATGAAAAGCATTTAACCGTTTAATAACTGAATTGGCAAAGTAAAAGATGTCCTAACTGTTTTGGTACATAGTCATAACTGTATATTATTTTCATCCTAAACTTGGGTGTTGCGTTTCTATTGATTGTGAGTATATTCCGTTAGAGATTATATTAACTGAGTGGTCAAGGTGCTATAGACCGCTTGAGAAAGGTTGCTTTTGATATTACAATGTTCTGAATCGTGCAAAGTATTGATTCTTCAATCAAATGGAAGGGAACCTTACAAGATGACATTTTTTTTCCATTTGAAAATGTGCTATACAAATAAATGATGATGAGCGATATTGTAACGTTTTTAATGACCTGTAGCTATGAAATATGTTTCGTCCATTATAAAAATTTTACAAATATAGCCCTTTTTATGAAGTAAATCTTTAGATATTCCGACTTCACAGAAAAGCATATTGATATCTCAAGAACCCTTAGAGCTGTCGCACTGAAATTTTGCATAGCTACTCCCTATGGACTAAGGGAAAGAACCCTATCAAATTTGAGGTCAAAAGGTCAAAGGTCAAGGTAATAAAATTAGCAAATTCTGTCTTTTATAACACTTTCGTTTCCGCGCATAAAAAACCCTTTGAGCTTTTGCAATAAAATTTTCTCACACCCCTGTGGCCTAAGAAAGCCCCCTATAGACCTCAAAAGGTCAAAGTTCAAGGTCGTAAATTTATACATACTCCCTGTGTGTAACACTTCCTTTCCGGGCGATATTTCAAGAGGATTTTGAGTTTTGCAATGTAATCTAATAACAAAACTCCCTAACCCCCCCCCCCCTCTAAAGTGCCCCCGCCCCGTTTGTTTTATTAGTATTTATTTGTATTACATGTCGAAATTTTTTTAGCACAGGGGCATGAGGGAGATTACGTAAAAACAGGTTCCCGGCGGACTTTTAATTTTTATTACATCTATTAGAACTTTTTTCAGATTTACTCTGTACGTATGTTTTTATCTATATACTTTTGTATTATTTTTTATCCTGTGGGGGACCTCTTTTATTTTATCCTTTATGGAGCCTCAGTTCTGCAAGGCTATTTAAGGGGAGGGTTTAGAAATCACTCTCTTTTCCTGCCGTGCTACGCTAAAACATGCACGCATAATTATGTGAATTTCATCCATAGCCAGTTAAATTTGAGTTCATTTCTACAATAGTTTATAAGTACAACTACATTTGATACAAACACTCAGCTTCTGGGTAACAGTTTTATTTATTCTTTTAAGTTTTATTCAGTTTTTGTAAATTTCAAGGTCTTGGATAACTTTGTTAAAAAGGTGCTTTTAATTGTGTTTAATATTTTGTGAATGTTAAATTTTTATTATGTTAATCGTGTCTGTATAGTTTTCGTTTCATAAATAGTTGTGTTTGTAGTAAACGTTCGCTGGTTTTTAGATGGTGTTCCGTTTGTGTAACGTTTCATAAAATTATCTAGTGTATAAATGAGTATAGCTCTACTTGTTTTTGTAGTGTTGCATAAATAAGTGTAACGAGTAATTAAGTGCAGGTGTGTGTAAAAAAAGTACTGCTGTATGCTAAAAGCTAAATGCTAGAAGCTATACATGTATATAAAAGCTATATGCTAAAAGATCTATGCTATGTGTCATGTATTTAACCATTTGTGTAATAATTCGTGTAATAACTTGCAACTTAATATTGTGTATTGTTTCTTTATGGAGGTTTTACCCCAGAGGGGGGTGTGTGGAACAAGGAACACTACAGTCCAGTGAATTGTTGTCACTTTTATAACGGAATATACATTCGAAACCTTTTGACTTTTGTTTTATTGCATATTCTGGTAGAATGGAGTTAGACGCCTAATCATCCGGCAACACTGTTTAATAAAGGTTAAATTAGACACCATGCATTGTGTAAAAATTTTGATGATATTGAACGTGAAAATATACATGTATGTGACTTCATCTTTGCATATAATTTTTGCCAGTTTAAAGAGGTCCCCTGGTGTAGTGATATGTCTCTCGCTTAACATGTGAAAAGGACCCGTTGAATCCGGACGCTTCATTTTTTTTTCAAAATACTTTTTTTTTACTAAATGATAGTATTCAGCATGTGAAATGAAAAATTTATGAGGCCTGGCTTGTACAAACTCATAAAATCATCATTACACTGTAATTATTCCATATAAAAAGAATCTTCTTTACACATAATAAAGAATAAGCAATCAAATCTTTATATCCATAATATTGGCATATTTTTACTTGTTTCAGTATACATGTATACATTTAATAATTCTACAAATTCAGTCAGGGGGATCCGACTCCCCCCCCCCCCCGAACTGCGCATGGTTTACCTTTTCTCTAAGCGGTGGACAAAATTCACTGAATTAGCTTGTTAATTTTTTTTTAAAGAGATGGACAAAGCAAAATTTGAAAATATTAATAGAAAGAAGCCACAGGTTTTCTCTCTTGTCCTTTCAGACATCAAATTATTGATTAATGTTGCGTTTCCTTTATACTGATGACGTGATTAGTAAAAGGACTATCTAAAAGGCAACATTCCTAGTCATGTATTACATTTTATTAATTTATGAAAAACATCTTATATGTAATATTATAAAGGCCCTTTCACAATAGGCGCACGAGCACTTTACAACACTTTGCAATCGGAAAATTTTAGCTTCGCACGAGCTCTATTCAGACACGACCAAATGCGATCCAAATTATCGCAATTCAAAGCACGAATATTAGTATAAACATCTTTAAGGCAGTAATATAAGAAATCATAATGGAACAAACGAGGTTATTTGTCATCAACTACATGAATGTCACGTCACTTCGGTAACGTTCATTTCACATATTATTGGGGAGTCCCCTCCACCTCAGTTCAACCGTTCTTTTGTGCTGTTTCGCTGAAATTGACACCGGTCGTAGCCTAGTTACTTCTACCTGTCAGTGTGTGCAAGGGTACAGACAAAAAAAAATAAGAGTCAGACGTATTTTGCTATATGATCTAACAAATGCTCGTGTTTGGCCATTGAAACTTAACATAAATTATTCCCGAATATATCCATCGACAGTCTTGTTAACAATTTCATTTAGTATGTTGCAACATCGTTTGTCAAAACACAAACATACCTGCTTTTCAGCAGATCTGGAAAAATATAACCCAAAATGCAATGATTCAAACAAAACTGAGTATTGTGTGCCTTTCAGTATTTGAAATGTACGTGACCGTCTTGTGTTCTGGGTTTATTTGTTTTTTTTCTTTTTCTTTTTTGTTTTGTTTTGTTTTGTTTGTTTGTTTTTTTAACCAATTATAAGCCTATGCATACCTTTTTTTAAAATTATCAACAACAATTAAATTAATATTGACGAAAAGTAAAAGTAAACAAACTGCAAAAAGGTTGCCAAAGATGAATTTAAGACGCTTAGAAATAAATTTTCTAGCATGTGGTAACAGTCTACCACATTTACGAGGATTGGGGGTGCATTTAGATGGATTTATGTGGTCAGTTGTCAAATGGGTTGTAACGATAATTTTGTTGCGCTCGTGTAAACGCAATTCATTGACTACAATAAAAAAAATGTCAGTTAGAAATACGCAAAATGTACGTTACATACATAACGTACATTTCAAATAAAAGAATCAATTCTCTTCCACAAGCGTACGTTAGACACGCAATTTATTGATACTATTTGAACTTGCTTATCATAAGAAATGCATCATACAGGTTTCGTATTCAGAAATATATACCAGGTATCAAAATTATGTTACATATAATTGACCTTAATATATTTTTTTCCTCAGCAGAAACGTTTCTTTTCATTAATTTTGGGATTTAGCCGACCTCCAACCTTTGAAACTTTCCTTTGTGTACACATTCGAGTGTGTGAAAGTATGAGAATACGTGAAAATTCGTGCGAGATTCACTTAATTCGAATTTCATGGTAACGTACATTTCAGTAACGTACATTTCAAATGATCACTTTTCATGTAAAAAATAATTTTTAATTGTGTTAAGCAAAACGTCTTTGCCAGTTTACAGGATACAAGGGGTTGCTTATTCAGAGTCGTCTCATATTTTCTACTTAATATATATTCTTAATGGAAGAATATAGGTAACGTACATTTCTTTCTTATCTCTACGATTTAAAATTTCTTTAATTCCGTAAACAAATTTATAAAAGTTTCTAAAATTTTTAAATTTCATGTTACATTATCTAAGTAGGAGTAATTAATACTTTGAAATTTCAAATTTTTGCCCATCAATAAATAAAGGAGAACAAAACTATCCGGTGTATAATCTTTTTTTTTGCTTTTAATGTGGTTTAAATAGAATTAAGCGACAGGGACATTGCACAATAAAAATTATTTATTATCACAAAGAAAATGTATTTATTGTTATGAAAAGAAATATATATGATACAAGGTTTAACTTATCAGAAAATTTTTCCTTGAGAATCAAAACTATACATTACACAGAGGGAATTCAGCATCATATTTGCCTCGGCGACAGTAACGTACATTTCAAATAGGCACTATATTTGAATTTGGAACTCCTTAAATACCCTTTCAAATCGATAATTATATGAATTCTTATTCATTGTTTTATGACTATTTATAATGTTGATTTAAAAATTACATCAGTGGTATTTCTTCTAAATGAAAATGAGGCGACATTATTTGAGCCCTTATATTGAGAATGGGTGATATATACCCTGTATAATTTATAAGCGTCTTCTCTCGCATACACTTAGTCTATGCCAACTGAAGACCTCGGAAACGGGCGGTATAATTACCCAGCCCTCTGACTCGCAAGAACATTCGTATATGTACTATGGAATGCATAAGCGCACGAGCACCGCATGTCCAATTGCATTGGCGCACGTTCAATCGTCTGATTACCTGATTACTCACGCGATCTTATCGCATTATCTTAAGACACTCGTTTTCATTGTACAACAGTCGCGAATAACGCAAGTATATTGCAATATTCAATACACAACAGTCGTACGAATACATTTTCATATGCGATTATTTCGGCAACAGTTTACAATCCTAATCAGAATTATTCGGGCGCACGAATATTTTGTCGCTTCTGCTCGTGCGCCAATTGTGAAAGGGCCTTAAAGTAGATCCTTATGCAAGATATTTTTACATCTTACCAGTTATTACAAGAGAAGTAAATTATACTTTTTTAGAACCATCAAGTCATATTAGCTATTGTGATGTCATTACTATTGATGTTTTATGGAAGATTTTTTTCATTTTTAGAAACATCAGGTCGATATATGCATTTCAGAATCTATAAATCACATTGAACATACATACAATTAGACTTACTGATCTACATCTATGAAACATCATTTATCTAGAATCAGGTAAATTTTGTTTCCTAATCCAATGCAAGTGCAAATTTTATTTCTTTTCATAAGTAAAGATTTCTTAATACTTAATACTGTAAACCAGCTTTTATTCGAATGCGAGAAATTTTCGCGAGGTTCGCGAGCTAGAGCATCATCATCGCGAATATTTCTCGTCGCGAATTGGTTCTTAATATCTCTTTCTATTTTAAAACAACAGATCCAAAAAGGCTTGATAGCGAAAAGTAATCGCCGGGAAGTAGTTTATCCCCGCGAAATGAAGTCGCCGCGAATAAAAGCTGGTTTACAGTAGTCCATGTGGTATTTATTATGTAAGCCTATATACAAATATGTATTATTAAATCATTACAAACAAAATTAATTCACGGTATTGGCATATCAAAATCGAATCATAAAACCTATTTTGCCTTTAATTTTCATTCTTAGGCTAGGTACTTTATTCTCTTAATCATTCCCGTTATACACTCCCCCACCATTAACTCCCCCTCCCTAATGACACACACGGCCCTTGGTCTCTGTATCCCCTGATCAGGAATGATGTACCTCAGGAATCGACCGTCCCTGTCCAGCATGTGAATCTTGTGGTAAAGAAAGTCAGTGGTGATGATACGATGCATGCTGTCTTTGGTAAGAGAGCAAGGTTTGAATTTGGATGCTTTGTTCCCTGTGTAAGAGTACCTGAATATTCCGAACTTGTCAACGACTGTGACGGCATTTTTATTCCAATCAACTACACAAATGTCGCCGTTACAATCCTCCACCACGTAAATTGCCCACTTAAACAGAGGTTGGTGCAGGGAGTCGTACTGGATTTCCTGCAGGACGTCACCAGAACTGCTATATCTTACGACCTTTGACTGTGAATCATCTGTTGATCGGAGACAGACAAGGAAGTCACGTGCCGCGGTACAGGTGATACCGAGAGGAAACCACTCCCCGGTACTGAACAACGTGTTTACTTTACCGTTTATAACCTTCTTCAGGGTTTTGTCAGTATCGGGATAAACTATATGTCCCTCATGCAGAGTCAGGAACAAACCAATACTCTTTTTATTGACAGTGGCTATAAGACGTTCCTGATAAAAAAGCTTCAGGATATCACTGTGTCCACCTACCCACACCCTGCCGTCACCGAGGGGAACAATGGAATACAACCTGTTGTTGTTTTCTTTAGAAGTTGGAAACTGTGCATCAAGGGTGGTAAGAACTGAAGGTACATATAGAGCTTTCGGAAATAAGGAGATTTCATCTTCAGCTTCTTGTGTAAGGTTGTCTGTGGGTCTTTTGAACGATTGCAGTGTCTCTATATGTAACCGAAATACGATGATATTTGACTTTCATTGGTCTCGGAAGGTTGAAAGAATGCTGGTTTTGTTTCTTCTATGAAAGTTGGCACTTGTAAATTTTCAAGTTCAAGCTTAAATTTCATTAATTTCGAAACGTCTTTGGATTTTGCCAAGCTAAAGATTCTTGATCTAAGCTTTTTAATTTCTTCAATATTTCTTCAAATTCTCTCTTTTGCTTCAGTAGTTTTCCCTGATGCTTTTCTTCCATTTTGTCTAGATCTTTGTGCAATGCCGTTTCTGCTCTATCAATCACCTGATGCCTTTCCCTGATATGGGAGGTAACATTATTTTTTGTCTGTTTGTAGGCAAGTGGAAGTTCTGCAGATCTTCTGTTGATATGGACCAGAATTTTTTCCATATCAGATTGTAAGGACTGAAGCTGTTCATTTTCTTTGGCGATAATGTCGGATAATGTGTCAACTTTCTCCGATAACTCGCCAATTTCATGCGCATTTTGCTTCTCCGATAGACATAAGACACAGATAGATATGTGGCAAGTCTTGCAAAATGCGCTGCTCTCTTGCTGGGGGTGGTCCTGGCATTTATTTTCCTCGGATTCATTTTGTTCGGAAAATTTCACTACATCGTGACCATTTTCTGATTCGGAAAGCATGTGTAGTCCTACACATAATGTGCAAAGCTTAACTGAACAATTCTTGCATGTGAACTCAGCCGGACTGTCACAAACTTCGCAATCCATCTTAGTAGACTACAAGTAAGAAAAAAAACATATATAATCAAAGTATTGAAAGAACTGAAAGCCGGGCTTTAATTGCTCGAGTATATTGTCTCATCCAAAATTAGTACACATTTATGTTTTTCCTTTTGGCCATTGATTTTTTTAAAACAGGTAGAGTTTTTATGATTATGATGTAAAACAATATCTCATATACCAGTAATTAAAATTAACAGTCCAGACCCCAAGACATGGTATGATTTTAGAATTTAATAAATAAATACTATTCATTTGCTAAAAAACAAATCAGAATATAACCACTATCATAACATCGACGAAAACGATATGAAACATGATACTCTTCATCAATTTCAACTTTTCGAAAAGCCCTCGCCATTGAAAATAGTTCGCTTACAGTATGCATTTAGCAGCGTATGTGCACAAATTGTTATATCGCGATTATCCCAATAAAGCAAATATCTAATTTTTCTTACAGTTTAATTCTCAAGCAAAAATATTGATCATTGACTTTTCCAACGATTGGGATGTTAAAAATATTTTACTGAATATCGTATCGCAATGGAATTATTTTGTTTATCGGAAGCATCTGCTTTGACGCTGTTTGGTTTTTGTTTACTGTGCTGTTTATAGTAAAACAGTCGATCATGATGCCTAAAGCCAGGACTTTGCTTTCAGCAAAGCCCGGCTAAAAATAATTTAGGTGGCTATATGTCTGTAATGCAGTTCGTTTTAATGGTGGTGTGGATTTATATTCATTTGCATTTCATTTCATTTCATTAAAATACATGATAATATGTAAGGTAGTCATTTCAGACAGTAAAAAATGACAATTTTAATGAGTTCTAGGTTATTTGAGGATAATAGAAAAGTCTCTTTTTTATCACAATATCAAGTTTTTGTGATAATATTTCTCTATCCAAGCTCTTGAATTAAGTCGATATTTGAAAGTTGGGCTAGCAAACTATTTTTTCATGTGTTCTCGATCAGGGACTTAAACCAGTCAGAAAAAACGCTTTTGTAAACAGAAATGACTCGTCTTTAAGATGGAATGTGCGCATATTGTAGGTTTTGAAAGTACATGTAGTACAAAAGGTGAATCTGGCTTTATGACATTTGAAAACGAATCAGCAGTGAGGGATCTTTTTCGTGCCAACACCTACTGCGACACGGGACCTCGGTTTAAACGGTCTCATCCGAAGGACCGGTCTCCACGTCCCATAGTGGGATTCGGACCTCCGACGTAAGGATTAGCCCCTTACTTCGTACTCTAGAGCAGACGCTCTAACCACTGCACCACATAGGCGACTGTAACCGGTTTCAATAGCCCTCTGCTCTATTTTTGCACGTTTTCAGCTTGAGAACAATGAGCGCAGTGACTCAGATATCTCATCATAGAGAGCTCAGCAACATTATTCATTAAATTCAACATTGAGACGACAATAGTTACTAGTATCTATCAGAAACAACTACCGGGTATAATTATAACCAACAACAGTAATTATTTCAGTATATATCAACAAGCTTACAATTTATACATTAGTTTCCAAAACTGCATTCACTATTCAATTATTGCATTATATCAAGATCTACAGATAAGTATAATATATATTTAAGTAAATAAATTTTTAACAACATTAAATAAGATGTGAACTCTACATCAAGTCGCTCCTCCCCTGACCCACTGTGCAAATGTCATGTGACATAGAATACGTTCTTTTCCAGTATAATATGCAAATATTCGTTAGATACCAGTACTGTCAAGAGATATTGAACTGCGTCGTTTGATATTTGTAGGAAAAGAATGCAGATAGGGTATTGTGTGTTAATAGTTGGCCACCTGCCTTTGTATTAATTTTTTTTACATCAACAAAAGGCAATTTTAGGAATATATGTACAAAATTATATATATTTTTAAATATTTACATTGCATAATAGTCCTGTGTTTAGACATCTTAAAAGCTTTGATTTTATAAAGTTAACCATTTTGAAAGCAAAAAAAATTAATTAATTCAAGACATCAAAAACGGTATAGGATTACACTTGACTCATCTAAATGAAAACGTCGTGTACATCGATTATACTAAAAAGTCTGTCAATAGTTTAAAAGACGGTATAGATCATACGTGCTTTATCGGAGAGTGGAATTCTTATGGTGTTGCCTGCACCGGGGCAGGGACCTCCTTGTCTGTCTCTACAGACAAAACGGACTCAAAAATTGTAAGATACAGCAGTTCTGGTGACGTGCTGCAAGAACTCCAGTACGACTACCAGTACCAGCCTCTGTTTAAAAAAGCAGTTTACGCTGTGGAGAATGGTAACGGCGACATTTGTGTAGCTGACTGGGATAAAAATGCCGTCACAGTTGTTGACAATCTCGGAATATTCAGGTTCTCCTACACAGGGAACAAAGCAACCAAGGAAGAAATTAGATATATAGCTCCCTGACAACAGACAGCATGCATCACATCATCATCACGGACTTCCTTCAGCACAAGATTCACATGCTGGACAGGGACGGTCGATTCCTGAGGTACATCATTCCTGATCAGGGGATAAAGAATCCGCGTGCCGTGTGTGTCATTAGGGAGGGGGAGTTATTGGTGGGGGAGTGTATAACGGGAATAATCAAGAGAATAAAGTACCTAGCCTAAGAATAAAACTTGAAGGCAAAATAGGCTTTATGATTTGATTTTGATACGTCAATGTAAATACGTTTTGTCTGCAATGATTTGTGTCTCTCTTTTTTAGAATACATATTTGCAATTAGACTTGCATAATAAATTACCACATGTACTATTCCATAATTGGAATTCTGTACTTATGAATAAAACTTTAATGTGCACCTGAATAGGACTATAGCAAACAAAATCGACATGTTTCTAGATTATTTATATTTGAACTTACAGTTTCAGTGTATGTAGAAACTTGAAGAAAGTCTTATTGATGTTGATAGTAATTTTAATGCCACGTACTCGAAGATTCGGGGTACATAGTTTTTTTGCCTCTCGTCTGTCTGTCGATCTGTTTTTTCTGTTTATATGTTTGTTTATGCACAAAATCCTAAATATCCTTCAAAATACTTCTAGTAGCATTTCATGAACGTTAAACATATTTGTGTTCCTGCATTTTCATTACATGAGTTGGATTCGTTAACTTAACTAATATGTCCGACGGTGAAATCGTTCAGGAAACTCATTAAGCGTGTGTTTACTGTGTATCGGACATTTCAGTTGTTGCCGCCTCCCAGTGCATCGGGATCGAGATTCCTAATTTCGCGGATTTTTCTGACATGATCGAAGATACCCAAGTCGTTGAAGTGACGAAATTAAGACGTCACGTACAAAGTCATATTTACTGAGGACGCGAACGATAGTTTTGTGGCATGGAAAATGCATTAAATCGTTGTTTGTTACTGTTTTCAAGTAAGTTGTTGCTATGCTTTAGTTATGTTTCTATGCACCGCTAAGTATTATAGGGAGTTTGGAATTTTCACGTGGGCTCATAAAAATTACTTAGAACAATTAGTAAATTTGCAGATTTCAGCCCTAATTTCCTCCGTTCGTACACGTTGTCTATGGAGCTCGTTACGTAAGCAGCGCTTCGCGCCGCCTTACTAATATGTTGATGGCGCGACCGTTAGAGCGAGCGTAGATACTCGTATTCAGTATTAATTTAGATCGGGCTCGTCAAACCGCATGTCACATGCCGTTGTATGTAAGTAACATTACCAAACCTAAGCATGAATATGATTTTAATGAAGATCCATTTTATTGACTATTTTTCAGCAATATATTCATTAAATCAAGGCAAGATTATTATCTGTTGAACTTTTTTTGTTATTCATGCGAGAACATAATTTAAACATGCGATGCATTGTGGGTCCAGAAGTAACTGCGGAAAAAAATCGTTTGGATCATTGTGCAAAGTCAGAATTTTCTCTTTGCCCCCCCCCCCCTTTCACTTTGCTTCCGACGCCAATGCGTAAGATGTAGGTTCTACGTTAAGGTTGATGGATGGGTAGAAAATTATCCCACAAATTATCCAATTAAAATAAATCATATTTTTTTCTACCTAATATGTTTTACGGTGTGACTGTTGGGGCGAGCGCAGTTGTACCATCAAAAATACACTCAAAACGTTGATCCGCCACATCAAACATCAAGTCGCACGAGCATCTAGACTCTGACTTCACATGACGTAACGGAGCTCGTCAGTGTTTACGGAGACAGCCGAGCGTCTGGTTGAAACTATTACAGATCTAGTGTAATTTTACTAAAGACATTGTAGAGGCTTTTCTTTGGTTCTTTTAAGATTTCTACAAACCGTTTCTTGGCCGCCTTTATTATTTACAAAAGCGACGCTTCGAACGTAATCGCGCGCGCGATTTTCATATTACCCCTTGACGGCGACATAATACGGAAAATTTTAGGGCGTACTGTGATCAGACTTTATCCAATCAGCAATCTACAAATTTGTTTGAAGCGGGATTATATTAGTTACACAGTCAGTTAGTACCTAATACGGATTCATACAGGATGTTAAATGGAAATCCGTAATGGACGAGGCGAAGCCTATTCTCAGTTCGAATTTCCATTTCACACCCTGTATGAATCCGTATTAGGTCACTAAATGACTGTGTTACGAATTTATCCCACTGAAGACCTTTTTCAATATAAAAACAATGTTTGTGCATATTATAAAAATATTTTTTAATCCAATAACAATCAACATAAAATATCGTTATGGTAACAAGAAATTTAACTAGACTACTTATGTAAACCGTTTCTTAACCGCCATTTATATTACAATAATAACGCTGCGAAGGGAATTGCATGCCCGAATTTCATATTACTCCTCGACGGAGATGTAATACGGAAAATTTCAGGGCGTCATGTGATCAGCCTTTATCCAATCAGCAATCTACAAATTTGTCTGAAGCGGGAAAAACTAACTTATACTAAACATTATTTTTAAGGATGTACAACACACTCATCCCCAAATATAAAAAGAACTAGATGAGATCTCGTTGCGAGCAACGAGTAGGTCTTCCGTTGAATTTCTCGATGAGATGAGATGTGATTTTGACTGAGATATTCGTTTAAAGAGAATGACATGAAGTTTTCCTTCATTTAATTTAAAGTATCTGATTTTTAACACGATATTCTGAGCATAAAAATGTAGTATTTTGGCACTTGTGACCACTTATTACGTAACATATGATCCAAATTTTATCATATATTGTTGCAAATCGTTAAGATGAATACCTTTGCTTCTCCCTTGTATCACAAAATATTGATCATTATAGAGTTATAAATGAAAGATTTTTTGGCCCCTTTGTTTGATATCAAAAGAGGGGTCTTGTTTTTCAAAACTTTTTTCAACACCTCTCAGAGATTTCTTTTCGTTGTTGAGGCAAAATGGAAATATTTAGTGGACACCCCTAAAGTCCTAAATGAGGCCGTTTTTCAAAAATTAAAAATGCATATTGTTGAAACATTTTCCAAACTTTAGTTCAATATTGCTTATAAAAATATTCCCTTTTTTCAAGATATGAAGTGTCAAATATTTGACATTCTCCCCCCTTGTGCCCCCTAATTACGTAACATATGATCCAAATTTAATCATATACTCTTAAAAAAAAGAAACCATGTAGAATTTCAGTGACACATTGAACATAAAGATTATTTAGTAAAATGATGCATTGATAAAACAGAAATGTGGTAAGCAACAGGAATACTATCTAAATGTCATAATTACTCAACAATTTTAAAATTATAGTCAGTTTAAGACCATTAAAGATCAATATCTGGAAACACAAATGATAGCGACAGACGGCATCTAATGGAAGCAAATATGTGTAATAAAAACTGTGTAGGAATACTCTCCCACTCCAAATGTAGAACTTCAGTCAGCTGTTGCAGAGTCTGGGGATCGATTGTCTTTGGCAAATCATGTCAATCTATTTTGTCCAATGCTGCTTAATTTGGATTCAATCTAGCGATTTAGATGACTGTGACTGAAACAGGTTGTTGTTTCTTTGCAAGAATAGGTGTGTCAAACGAGCCATATGTGGCTGTGCATTGTGAGATTGCAATACGGCTCTAGGATGCTGCAAAATTGAATGGGATGGTTTGAATGGGGCCATCGCTCAAGGTCCTTAATGGGGTCGTTTTACAAAAATTCAAAGTATGCATATTGTTAAAACATTTTTCTGACCAACTTTTGTTCAATATTGTTTATCAAAATATTCCCCCTTTTTGAGATATAAAGCGTCAAAGATTTGACTTTCCGGCCCCTTGTGACACCTTATTACGCAAGATATGTTTAAAAAGTTTAAATATGTAGTTGCAAATGGTCTAAAATTAAAAAAAATCGAAAAATCGGCAGAAAAAATGAAAAAATTTTTTTGGGCACGGGGGGATCAAACCCGGGTCGCCCGCGTGACAATCCGACGCGCTAACCATTTAGCCATTGGGATCGCCGCTTCGATTTTTCAAATGCAAATATCTCGAGATTGGCTTTTCCGATTTTCAAACAAATTACATATTTGGCTTCTGCAAAAGAGTCTTTATTCAAATCAAAAATTAGAATTTTAAAAAACAAAAGTTGAAAAATTGCGTTTTTTAAATTCGCTTCCGGTAGCGACCGGAAGTATTGACGACGCACGAAAATATGATTCTGCAACGCTATAAGTCAAGAACTATCATCTCCAATAAGTTTCCACTTCATATCTTAAACAGTTTTCGCTACTAAGTCAAGACAAAATTGCATTTTAAAATCGGAAAATTGTCTATATCTCGCGACCGGAAGTGACATCATAAAAACACTTAAAAACCTATCAAGATCAGTTAATTAGCTATAACATATGAAAATTTCATGTAAATCGGCCGAGCCGTTTCGGAGAAATCGCGTGCACAAAATCGGTTGGAATAATAATAATAATGGGGAAAAAGAAACCGAACGAAAACAATAAGGTTTTCCGTTGGAAACGGAAGACCTTAAATATCATCTTGTAAGGTTCACTTCCAATTAATTGAATAGTTTGCATGATTCACAACATTGTAACATCAAAAGCAACGTTGTGAAAGTTTCCAAAAATCTTTTTCTCTTTCATTTCTTACGCGATCTATAGCACCTTGACCACTCAGTTAAAATATATCTCTAATATTTAACACATAATTTGCTTATAATTTTATCATGAAGCTTAAGTGAGTTTGTCAGTGTTTTGAAATTGTTTATTACGTAACTATGCTTTCATAACAGCGAAGCCAAATTACTTTATATGGCATTACTAATTCTTTCGACTGGATTTTTAATTTTAATCTCTCCGTCATCCAGTTTAAAGCTTTTTATTTAAAAACTGTCTTTCCTTTATTATGTAAATGAATTGCTCATTTTTGATATGTTTCATGTTCCTCTTGCATTGTCAAAGTTTGATGAACACATTTCATGAATGCAAAAATAAAAATTAAACATAAAAAGAGAGGTTAACCTTTCCTGTTAGTTCAATTCTTTTATTGAATCAATGTTTTACATTGTAATTATATAAGACTGACTGGAAAAGGAGGCTGTTTAGTCCTTGACAAGTTTGGAATACTCAGGTTCTCTTATTAAGGGAACAAAACGATCAGGCACAGTTCTCTTACCACAGACGAAATGCATCACATCCTCATCAATGATTTTCTCAACTACAAGATTCATATGTTGAAAAGGGTTGGGCAATTTCTAGGGCACATCATACCCTACAAGGGAATACAGGATCCACACGATGTCGCCTTTATTGGGGAGGGGAAGTTAATAGTTGGTGAGCGTATAAGGTGAATGATTACGATAATAATAGTAAAGTACTCATAATGAAGAAGAAATTTAATTTTTAAAAACCTATCATGGTGTGGTTTTAAAAATCAACTTTTTGATTGTCAATACTTTATGTTTCGTCGATATTAATCTTTAAGATGTTTGCATTTAAACTCACGCCATAAATCACGTAATAAAATCATACATTGCAAATTAATCGAAATTATTAAATGGGGAAAAAAATCAACATACCCTTTGGAATTTGTATTAGCAAAAGTACTGTGGAACGGAACTCAAAAGACCCACTGTTACGCCAAAGGTCGATTTGTCTGCGCCAAGCCCTGATGGTGTGACATGCCAAAGTCCGCTGGTGAGGAAAAACAATAAACGTTTATTACGTCATAGCACTACTGCACTTAATTGCGATGCCGCTATGCCTATTTCCGATGGTAAATATACTGAAAGGAAAAAGAAACGTAGGGTAAACTTTTTAGTGAAGTAGGTATATTCTTCCTTTTGTGTTTTTCAGTATTCCTATCTTACTTTTGAAATTATCTGAAAGAAAATGTAACCAAGATTCCATTTGAATTTACTTTATAATTCACGAGTTTTTAAAAACTTTATGACCATACCCCAAAATGTGAAAATCAAAAATCTTCAATGTCTCCCTGGCTCATCTGTTACAGCCTTGATTCTCCTTTGCATGGAGTTCATCAGAGTGTTGTCCTTCAAAAATGAATGTAATTCAAACCTTTTATCGAAACGTACAGGCCTTAGCTGAAAGTTACGAGCTTTGGTATTTTGAACCCTTTCATCCACTTAGTCCCACAAATGTCCATTGAGAAAAAAGATGGAGTATACGGAGGCCAGTCGAGGTGGTAAATGTGATTGTTTGCGAGATAGTCTTGACTTGCCCAGGTCACACTGGGAAGGAAGTAACCAAACTGAAAATCAAAGTGTTTAAAAAAAACTGAAATCCGGGGTTTAATTGTTCGAGTATAATGTCTGATTGCGACTTTACGCATTTTAATTCTCAAAGCAATATGAGCTGCAACTTAGATGTCGGAATTTTTTATTGAAAAATTGTAAATAACCATTACATTGACAGAATTTTTTTTTTATAAACTTCCGTTGCTCATATTTGCGATGTAAGAAGTATTTATAAGCTTTGATTGAATCGAAATTGCATTATTATCGTCCTGTACAAAAATGATTTCTTACATAATACTGTATATTCGTTTGTAAAGAAGTCTTCCTTCTGAAGCAATCTAATGCTTTATATTAGTCTCATTGATCATAAAAGTCTGAGTTACATACAAATTTATCATAAAAACCCAAATTTATCACAATAACATATTTTTACAGCAAAATAAAATTTTCATAAATGTTGCCCATATTTCTTTAAAATTCCTATTCACTATATATAACAGAATATAACCACTCACATTAATCGGCTAAAACAATATGAAACACGAAGCTTTTCAACAATTTCAACTTTTCGAAAAGCCTACGCTATTGAAAATAATTCGCTTACAATATGCATTCAACAGCGTATGTGCACGAATTGTTATATCACGATTATTCCAGTAAAGCAAATATCTAATTTGTCTTTCAGTTTTCAAGCAAAAATATTGATCATTTACTATTTCAACGATTTGGATGTTAAAAATATTTGTTTGAATTTCGTCTTGCAATAGGACTATTTTGTTTATCGGAAGCATCTGCTTTGACGCTGTTTGATTTTTTTTGTTTACTGTGCTATTTATAGTAAGACAGTCGATCATGATGCTGGATCTCACCTACAATTTCTGATGAGTGACCAGGTTAAAGTTTTTGGAGCAGGCCCATTCCCAAGTAGCTATAATCCCTACCTAAGTACTACCAGACTTGCTTCGGATGCTGGGTCTGACCTACATTTTCCAGATGAGTGACCAGATTAACGTTTTTGGAGCAAGTTCATTCCCATGTCACTATAAGCCCTACCAAACTTGCATTGGTGATGCTTCTAGGGATGGACACTACCAGACTTGTTTCGGATGGTGGATCTGACCTACATTTTCCAGATGAGTGACCAGGCTCCAGTTTTCGTAATTAATTGTCAAAGCGATCAAAAAATGTCGCATATTATATTTTTGCTACCCCGTGTTTCTTTTTTCTTGAAGAATACATAGAGAACAAGATAATTTAGAGACTTTGTGACCCCTGCTTAAGAAAAAAATAAGCGTGCTCATATAAGGGGTGCGTGGGTCGACCCCCTTCCCCCGCATTTACAGAATTATTAAATTTATGTATAAGGCCTAAAGAAAAAATAAAAAAAGCCAATATTGATATATAGACTTGATTGCTTCATTAAAATGTGTACAGAAGATTCTTTATACATAAAATAATTATAACAGTGTTATTTTAATTTTATAAGAAAACTTGTACACGCCTTACGTCATCACTTCTTCCTTTCGTTTGCTTATTTATTACTAAATACTATCATTTAGTAAATCGAAAAAAAGGATTATCCTGGATTTGTACAGTAGAACTCTAAAATACTAGGCTAGAAACATTTTTTCTCTTTTCTAAGCGAGAATCACACTCCCATACCATCGACACACTTGACTTTGCAATGGATTAACTGCAAACAGTAGGTCACATATACATGTTTCTATCATCCAGGTTCTACGTTGTCAAAATTTTACACAAAATATAGTGGCTAATTGAGTCTTTACTCAATCTTTGACCTCAAAATCAATAGACGTCTTCTTTAGGTCATTAGGAGTTGTCATGTAAAATTTAAACACAAAAAATGCGTGGAAACAAAAGTGTTACAGACGGACAGACAAAAATACAACCGAAACGAATGCGTTACAGGCAGACAAAACTACAGACAGACGGACAGACCGAAATTAATATCCCCCACTTTCAAGCGGGGGGATACTACATGGCAAAATCTGTATCACTCTATATCAACCTGAGACTCCAATATCACCCTGGCCTGGTATTGGTCGAGGGTGGACATAGGGTGTGATACAGATGTTGTCAAGTAACATATCTTAAAAAAGTTTCCATAGTTCGAATATAAACTTGTAAATAAATTACTGTTTTCCCAAAGACAATGCATTCAGCGAAAAAATGAAACAATTATAAATTAAACAAATCATTATTTTGAATAACATAAAACATCTGATAAAATGCAATTTAAACTAGATGTACTGTGAGCACTGAGCTCTCTAAATAATACCCCGCCTCCCATGATTAAAATGGCGAAGTTCATATTTTGCACTCAGAGACCCAAAATAATTGTCAGATCAAAAAGTAAAATCGGAAGTGCACAATGACATTATATTATAAAGAATCTGTGAAAGTATCAAAAAATTTTATTCAATGGTTTAGGAGGAGTTGCAGATAAGAGATGGGTAACATTCATTATTATAGAAAGAATGGCAGTGTAAAACAAAAGATTTTAGATATAGATAAAATATTAAATGTGAGGACTAACTCTTATCTCTCTGGGGTAAATGTAACTAAAGACTAACCCTGGTTGATAAAGTCTGTAACAACTATAATCTATATATCTTAGTTACTGCGAGACTAACACTGAATCAGGGTTTTTGCAAAGCTATCCCATAATCAGTTCAGCTGTGTGTGAAAGGATGAAACCTGATATTTTATATAATATTTTAGATGAATAAGGATGGTTGCATTAACATTTTTTATTTTGGAAATTTATCAGTTATACCAAAATAGGTTTGAAGTATATACCAATGCAATCCATTTTCGTTGAATCATCTGTCCTCTACAGGTCATATCGACTCGAAATGTAAATGAAACAAAGGGATTTTTGTTAATCACCGGGGCAATTAACACCCAGTCATTATTCAATTGTATTAACTATATATCTTTAAATATACGTTTGAGAGTCATAAAAGAAATCATTCATCATGATCAAATTTTATCAAACAGATAATCGATAAGTAGATAATTATCATGCAAGCAGACCTATACAAAATAAATAGTTAACAATAGATCACTTAAGAGAGAAGCGCCAAAATATTTTAACCAACAGAATGGCGCAGTCTTTTTGGCGCCTTGAGATTTTATTTAAAACAAAAAGGTTGTCAAACACTCTACCTGTGCAAAGAAAAAAAAGTAGGGTAATATTTTTTTATGACTTAGCAAAACTTACATTGTTAATTTCTCCCAAATGATTTGCCATTCAAATTGCACGTGAGATTGTACAAAGAAATCGTTCATACCCAAAAATAAATCACAAGCAAGTGGTGTTTGTTCCCAAAATATAAAAAGAAAATAAAGCAGTGTTAATAAGTCCTGTAGGTATTGCACACGTTTTCTTAAAAATAAATATATCCACAAACATATATACCACTTTATGTGTCATGACACAAGATTGTGTAATCTGGTCTAGGAATTTCATATGAGATACTTGCCTGTATTCAGTCTCCCATGCAGAGTTATCGTTCATTTCTGCATGTTTCAGGCATACAGCTGATTGTGGAGCATGCATGGCATTTTGTTGATATTTAGTTTATAATTCCATTCAAATAGCCTTTAAACATAATTGAAATTCCTACTAAACAACGCAAAATAGCTTGCCTATATATCAATCCATCACAAAAAATGTACACCACGTGCATGGAAATCAAAGAGCATAATAATACACACTGAGAGAGGGGGGAAGGGTGCTAAGCCCCCCTTTTGTGACCAAAATATACATAAGATTTAATAAATCATTTTTTATGTGACTGTGGGCTCCTAGCCCGACCCACAACTGGTCGTCCCCCCTTTTTCAAGATTCCTGGATCCGTCACTGATACAAGTGTCATTGCTGTTATTTGGAAAGTGTGGTTTTTGTAACTTCAGGACGTTGCAAAAATTCCACCTAGAAATTTTCCAAAGAGAGGTCGTCAAGGCAAATACTACACGAAATCAAAGGAATCTTGAATATGTGTTTGGACAAAATCAATTGGGGTCACCAAGGTGGGTTGAGAAAGTAACATCCTCCCTTAATATATGACGTAGTGAATTTTTGAAATCGTCAAAAAGTGTATTGGCATCATGAATTTGCAATTTTATCTACGTTATAACAAACTAAAAAGTATAACTAGTATTTGTTTTGCAACAACATGTACATATTCTTCGAATTCTAAACAAAATCTATTTTTTTAAAACAGAAAATCATTCCCAAAAACTCTTAAATTTCAGATCGGTAAATTTAATAAATTCATTATTAAAATACTTACACAAGAGACCTATCAGCCAGATGTCCACCTGTGCATTTTTTCTCAATTTAATGCATGAATATATTTTATGTTGGGTATAGAAAAATATTGTAGGTTCATTATCTAGGTAGAAGGGGGGGTGTAGAGGTAAAAACTTTTATGCGGGTATTACTGTCTTATGACAGCATCTAGATATAACTATAGGTACTTACTATGTGTATTTTATTATGGCAAAAATATCTAATTTCAAAAGTAATTTCTAAAATTATTTGTTTATATTTACAATATATTTTGTCACCCTAATTTTTTTTCTCATTTTTAAACCATCAAACCCATATGATGTTTGTTTCACTAATTAATGTGAAAGTCTCAATTTCTAACAATTAAACCTCTTTAGTTCTCCAATGAGTCAAAGCTCATTTCCATATAAAAGACTGAACAACTTAATTTGTGAGAAGGATCATTTATTCAATTTACTTCAAAAATATTTGATGAAATTGGTAACAATCGTTGATAAACAAAAAAAAAAAAGACAAAATAAATGTCAATAGATTTGCAAAGGTTGAGTTACAAAAACCCAGCAGAACCGAAAGAATGAAAATACCCCCCCCCCCTTCAGAACTACCTATAATATCTACTAAAAAAGAGGACCTCTCTATAAATACGGGTACAGTAGTTAAATATACTGTGATTGTCATTAAAACTACGTAGAATTTTAACATATTACATTAATTTAACGTCATATTATATCCAAACGAACCAGACATACTTTAACAATTCGTCCTCATAATTTGAATTTAAAAAAATCAAATATATCAGATATTTATGAAAATTGTCTCAAATTCAAAACTGCAAAAAATGGTCATGAGGCATTGACAAAATTGAACGCTTCACTACAACACTTTTGTGTCTTTATGAGGGCTGTTCGGAAATTATTGAGACAATTACTTTTACTTCATAAAGCATGGAGATAATTTCATGAAAATTCATCAACATTTTATATAGAACAAATTAAACAATTATGCAAAATTTCAAATTCCTATGATAATAAGAAAAGTTTCGGTGAAATAATAAATATGCATATGTCTAATGACCCGGAGCAATCACTACGTCATTTAACGTCACGTCAGTCGAAGATGGTTTCGCTTGTAAACGATCGGGAAGCTTTTAATAATTTTCCTTCTTTGTTATTACATATAACATTACAAAAATTGTAAGTCTCTTTTTTTAAAACTATTCTTTAAAAATGTATGCTGTTGCTACCCCAGTATAAAATTTCCATTTGTTGGAAACTCGCCAAAACGTATTCATGTGATTTAGAGCTTTAACAGTAAACATCCCACCTACCTTTATAATGAAATAAACAAATAATGCTTATTAAAGTTTTTCACCGAAGACGTTCATTAGAAAACAAAATATACAAAGTGTCTCAATAATTTTCGAACAGCCCTCGTAGTCATAGCTTTCATAAATGACGCTTAAACAATATAAAGCTGAAATGTAAACGTGATTACTCCTATATAATTATTATTTAAAACATTGCTTCAATTAAAAAAAATCGAATTTTAAAAGCCAGAGAGCAGTAACATGAAAAATAATTATGTTTTTCACTCATGAAACGTGTGCAACTCTGAAAATGCAGAAGGAAAATGAAATACATAAAAATGATCCAATCATTTACATAAAGTAGAAAAAATGGAAAAGACATGCACTTTTGAATGCTCAGATATATACCTTAAACTGGACGAATTTGTAGAATATTAAATGTATATACATGTATAATGAAGCAAATAAAAAAAGCCAATATGGATATAAAGATTTGATTGCTTATTCTTTATTATGTGTATAGAAGATTCTTTTTATATAGAATATAAATCACACTGTAATGATGATTTTATGAGTTTGTACAAGCCAGATGTCATAACATTTCACACGCTGAATATTATCATTTAGTTAAAACAAGTATTCAAAAAAAAAAAAAAAGGAAATATGGATCGTCTGGGATTCGAACCCGGGGCCTCTGTCTTGTAAAGCGAGAGAGACATTCCCCTACCCCACGGAGCCGCTTTCTTCTTTCTAAATTTATATGCAAACAGTAGGTCACATACATGTATATAATTATTCATTTTCGATTTAATAAAATAAATATTAATAAAACAAACGGGGCGGACACTTTAAGAGAGGTGAGAGAGGCACAAGGAAGTTTTGGTATAAAATTTTATTGCAAAAGGTCAAAATCTTCTTGAGATATTGCCCGGAATTGAAAGTGTTACACACAGACGGAATGTATAAATTTACGACCTTGAACTTTGACCTTTAGATCTCAAAATCAATCGGGGGGTCTTCCTTAGGCCACAGGGAGTTGTTATGCAAAATTTCATTTCAAAAGCGTTAAGGATTCTCGGGATATCATGTGGAAACGAAAGTGTTTTAACAGACAGAATTTATGAATTTATGACCTTGAACTTTGGCCTCTTGACCTCAAAATCAATAGGGGTCTTTCTTAGGCCAGAGGGAGTTGCTATGCAAAGTTTCATAACGAAAGCTCAAAGGTTTGTCGAGATATCGTGCGGAAACGAAAGCGTTACAGAAAGTCAGAAAGATGGACGGACGGATGGACAGACCCAAATTAATATCCCACTTTCAGTGAAAGCGGGGGAAAAAATCTCACACTGCAGTCTCACACTGGACAGATCTATCTAACACCGGTGATTATGCGAGAAAATATATTAGAGATATTTTAACTGAGTGGCCAAGATGCTTTAGACCGCTTGAGAAATAAAGAGAGAGAAAGATTTGGGGAAACTTTCACAACGTTGCTTTTGATGTTACAATGTTCTGAATCGTACATAGTATTAATTTCTCAATCAAATGGAAGGGAACCTTACAAGATGACAGTTTTTTTCCATTTGAAAATGTGTTATACAAATAAATGATGATGAGCGATATTGTCAACGTTTTTAACGACCTTCATAGCTATGAAATATGTTTCGTCCATCATAAAAATTAAACAAATGTAGCCCTTTCATGAGGTTAATCTTTTAATTAGATATACCGACTTCACAGAAAAGCATATTAATATCCGTGAAGTCGGTATATCTAGAGATTGAACAAATGAAAGTGCTACATTTGTAATATTATTTTTTTTTTACAGAGATGGGCAAAGCAAAATTTGAAAATATTAATGCAAAGAAGCCACAGGTTTTCTCTCTTTCCTTTCAGACATCAAAATAAGCTGACAATTGTTGCGTTTCCTTTATACTGATAACGTGATTTAGGAAAAGTAATTTAAAAGGCAACATTCGTTGTACATGTATTACATTTTATCAATTAATGAAAAACATCTGTACATGTATTACATTTTATCAATTAATGAAAAACATCTTATGTTATATTATAAAGGCCCTTTCACATGGCGCACGAGCACTTTACAACACTAGCGATCGGATAATTTTAGCTTCGCACGACCTCTCGCATACGTTGCACGGTGTCTCGCATTCGTTGCATGCGTTTTAGTGGTCGCATCAAGTCTCCTCAAAACAGTCGACATGCAAACTATTCAGACGCGACCAAATGCTATCCAAATTATCGCAATTCAAAGCACGGATATTAGTACGAACATCTTACAACGTTTCATGAAGGCCTACTCGCAGGAGTGATGCACGGTGCACGGTCGTTAGATGAATCGCAGCTGTCTCTGCGTTTGTTTTGCGACCATGAGATTGTTGCTCAACGTGTCTCATGTAATCTTGCAACGTTTTACTATCATTGCCTGATTTATCAGCTTCAATTGTCATGCTTTGCCACTAGTATATAACCCTATATAATTTATAAGCATCTTAACTCGCATACACTATATCAACTGAAGACCGTCGGAAACGGGCGGTATAATTACCCAGCCCTATGACTCGCACGAACATTCGTACATGTACCATGGAATGCATAAGCGCACAAGCACCGCACGTCCAATCGCATAGGAGCACGTTCAATCCTCTGATTACCTGATCAATCGCATTATCTTAGTCGCAAATAGACGCAAGATGTATTGCAAGATTCAATACACAACAGTCGTGCTAATTTCGAAAGAATACTTTTTCATATGCGATTATTTCGGCAACAGTTTACAATCCTCATCAGAATTATTCGTTCCCACGAATATTTTGTCGCTTCTGCTCGTGCGCCAATTGTGAAAGGGCCTTAAAGTGGATCCTTATGCAAGATATTTTTACATCTTACCAGTTATTACAAGAGAAGTAATACTATTTCAGAATCATCAAATCATATTAGCTATTGTGATGTCATTACTATTTTTGTTTTATGGAAGGTTATTTTCATTTTTAGAAACATCAGGTCGATATATGCATTTCAGAATCTATAAATCACATTGAACATACATACAATTAGACTTACTGATCTACATCTATGAAACATCATTTATCTAGAATCAGGTAAATTTTGTTTTCTAATCCAATGCAAGTGTAAATTTGATTTCTTTTCATAAGTATAGAATTCTGAATATTAAATAATAATTTAATTCTGGTTGTAACGCTGTATTTGACTGGATAAAAAAATTTATTTCAAATCGTATAAAATGGGTTGCCCACGTCACAATGACTTTCGTCAAATCAATCCGCCTGACGTTACATTCAAATTTTATACAATTGAAGTAATTTTGTTTGAACAATCATCTTTTTTTCTTACACCATATGTATGAAAATTAAATTATAAGCAATGAATTTAATAGATACCCATTATATACGGTATAAACTGGGTTGGAACAGTTTACGCTTTTTTCATAAACCACGAAGCGGTTTATAAAGCGTAAACTGCCCTTTATATGTAAGCCTATATACAAATATGTATTCTAAAAAAGAGACGCCAATCATTACAAACAAAATTTATTCACGGTATTGGCATATCAAAATCGAATCATAAAACCTATTTTGCCTTCAATTTGTATTCTTAGGCTAGGTACTTTATTCTCTTAATCATTCCCGTTATACACTCCCCCACCATTAACTCCCCCTCCCTAATGACACACACGGCCCTTGGTCTCTGTATCCCCTGATCAGGAATGATGTACCTCAGGAATCGACCGTCCCTGTCCAGAATGTGAATTTTGTCACCTATAAAGTCCGTGATGATGATATGATGCATGCTGTCTGTGGTACGGGAGCAAAGTTTGATTTTCTCCTTGGATGCTTTGTTCCCTGTGTAGGAGAACCTGAATATTCCGAGATTGTCAACGACTGTGACGGCATTTTTATCCAAGTCAAGTACACAAATATCGCCGTTACCATTCTCCACCACGTAAATTGCCCTCTTAAACAGAGGTTTGTGCAGGGAGTCGTACTGGATTTCCTGCAGGACGTCACCGGAACTGCTGTATCTTACGACCTTTGACTGTGAACCATCTGTTGCCAGGAGACAGACAAGGAATTCATGTGCCGCGGTATAGGTAATACCGTCAGGGTTCCACTCCCCGATACTGAACAATGTATCTATTTTACCGTTTTTAACCTCTTTCAGGGTTTTGTCAGCATCTGGATAAACTATGTGTCCCTCATGCAGAGTCAGGTACAAACCAATACTCTTTTTATTGACAGTGGCTATAAGACGTTCCTGATCAAAAAGCTTTAGGATATCACTGTGTCCTCCTACCCACACCCTGCCGTCACCGAGGGGAACAATGGAATACAACCTGTTGTTGTTTTCTGTAGAAGCTGGAAACTGTGCATCAAAGGCAGTAAGAACTGTAGGTACATCTAGAGCTTTCGGTAATAAGGAGATTTCATCTTCAGCTTCTTGTGTAAGGTTGTCTGTGGGTCTTTTGAACGACTGCAATGTTTCTATGTAACCGAAATACGATGATATTTGACTTTCATTGATCTCGGAAGGTTGAAAGAATGCTGGTTTTGTTTCTTCTATGAAAGTTGGCACTTGTAAGTTTTCAAGTTCTAGCTTGAATTCCATTAATTTCGAAACGTCTTTGGATTTTGCCAAGCTAAATACTTCTTGATCTAAGCTTTTTAATTTCTTCAATATTTCTTCAAATTCTCTTTTTTGCTTCAGTAGTATTCCGTGATGCTTTTCTTCCATTTTGTCTAGATCTTTGTGCAATGCCGTTTCTGCTTTATCGATCACCTGATGCCTTTCCCTGATATGGGAGGTAACATTATTTTTTGTCTTTTTGTAGGCAAGTGGAAGTTCTGCAGATCTTCTGTTGACATGTACCAGAATTTTCTCCATTTCAGATTGTAAGGACTGAAGCTGTTCATTTTCTTTGGCGATAATGTCGGATAATGTGTCAACTTTCTCGGATAACTCGCCAATTTCATGTGCATTGTGCTTCTCCGATAGACATAAGACACAGATAGAAATGTTGCAAGTCTTGCAAAATGCGCTGCTCTCTTGCTGGGGGTGGTCCTGGCATTTATTTTCCTCTGATTCATTTTGTTCGCAAGATTTCACTACATCATGACCATTTTCTGATTCGGAAAGCATGTGTAGTCCTACACATATTGTACAAAGCTTAACTGAACAATTCTTGCATGTAAACTCAGCCGGACTGTCACAAACTTCGCAATCCATCTTAGAAGACTATATGTAAGAAAAAAAATCTTATATATAAAAATGATTTAGGTGGCTATATGTCTGTAATGCAATTCGTTTTAAAGGATAGTGTATATTTATATTCATTTGCATTTCATTTCAATTTCATTTCATTAAAATATATGATAATATGTAAGGTAGTCATTTCAGGCAGTAAAAAGTGACAATTTTAATGAGTTGTAGGTTATTTTCGGATTATAGATACATCTCTTTTTTCATCACAATATCAACTTGAGGTTTTGTGATAATTTTTCTCTACCCAAGCTCTTGACATAAGTCGATATTTGAAAGTTGGGCTAGCAAACTACTTTTTCATGTGTTCTCGATCAGAGACTTGAACCAGTCAGAAAACACGCTTTATTGTAGGTAAGTTTTGTAAACAAAAATGACTCGTCTTTAACATGGAATGTGCGCACATGTAGGTTTTGTGAATAGTACAAAAGGTGAATCTGGCTCTATGCCATTTGAAAACGAATGATTAGAAAAATCTCATTTATTGGTTTATAATTACCATTAAATCGTTTTTTTTCGGTTTTTTTACTCTAAGACCATACAATGGTATATGAGGTACAGGAATATATTTACATATATACAAAATACAAAGTCAAGAAAGGAAGAGTAGTGTCAACTAAGAAAACATTACTGAAAGCAGGCCAATATCTTTTTAGCAAACAAACGCAGCATTATTAGTGAGTCAACATTTGTTATCGATATAGTTGTCTTAAACTCATAAGTATTTACATGAGAACAATACCTCTTATCAATAAGTTTCACACATAATGACAAAAAAATATGGACATTCCATTACATATATTCTTACAGATCTGTCAGTTTGAGTCCATCTACCAGCTTCGGTTAGATGTTTATTCGTAACAAGTTTTAATACAATTCTTAAGTCTTTTGGGGGTTTACTTAGGTATATTTCTCGTCCAAAATTGTTTTTGAAAATCCTGTAATTTAAACATTTAGATGAATTTTCTATGCTCATATGCCAGTCCAGGGACGTAGCAACCGTTTGCTTGTCAATTTTTTCAGGTAGGTAAAAAAAAAATTTCTCTGGTTGCCCCCCCCCCCCCCCCCCACTTTCAAAAACGATGCTACGTGCCTGCAGTCTTGTAAAAACTGACTTAACAATGTTTCTTTCACAATATATTTGAACCATGTAATACTAATGAAATTTTGATTCATCCACACATAAGACAGACCACACGAATTTAAGATATCTCGGATACATTTCAACCATGGGTGCATAAATAAACCTTCAGAAAAGGGTTTATGCAGAAAGCAATACATTATGTATGTCAACTTACTCTCATGTGACATCAAAAGTTTAGCCCAATAAGTAATCATTCGTACCTTTGTACGTATTATTAAAGGATATCGCCCAGTTTCCCTATACACCATACAATTTGAAATACTGGACTTAACATTTAAAACAAATTTCGATAATTTTAAGTATACCTTTTCTAAGATACCTATGTTTTCGTAGCCCCATACTTCACACCCTTACAAAAAATTGGGCTTATAACTCTATCAAAAAGATCTATTTGACAATCTACTGGCAAATCAAAATACCTTATTTTTCTAAGTACTCCATACATGGCTTTTAAAGCTTGTTTAGTTAAATAAGTTTTGGCACTTCTGAACAAACCGCTACGAGACATGATAACACCCAAGTATTTACATTTGTTCACAATTTCAATTGTCGCTTCTCTGTACAAAAATATTGTTGGGGGGATTCTTCCTCTAGAAAAAAATACTATCTTTTTCTTGTTTGTATTTACTTGAAGCTTCCAATGGTCACAATAATCACAGAAAATGTTCAAAGCTCTGTGTAAATCCTCTGGGTTATCAGATAGTAAAACTGTGTTATCAGTATAGAAAAGTATGAACAGTTTAAACATAATCTGCATTTCATTTTCTAATTTGTCACGTAAGCCCTTAATCCCTTCAATATTATTCACCAGTAAATAATTTTCTGAATCATGAAGATATAAATTATAAAGAAATGGGGATAATTTCCCCCTTGCCTTACCCCAAGATTACACATGAAAAACTCTAGGTGTTTTGTCAGTACATATCTTCGATTTTATACCACTGTACATATTTTTGATAAATCTTATACATTTACCGTCTATCCTACTTTTTAACACTGTGAACCACAAACCAGATCGCCATATAGTATCAAAGGCTTGCTTAAAATCAATAAATGCACAATACAGTTTTTCCTTGCTAAAATAGACAAATTTACACAAATATTCTAAAATCAATATGTAATCTATTTTACCATATCTTTTTCTAAAGCTAGTTTGAGCTTCAGTTATCAGGTCGAAATCATCAGCAAAAGTATTCAAACGTTCACATAAAATTCTGGTAAATACTTTTCCTAAACAGCTTAATAATGTTATTGGTCAATAGTTTTCTGGAAGAGTTGGGTCCCCCTTGTTTTTATATATTGGCTTAAGGGGAATGTCCGGCCACCTTTATTGCAGTGAGACCAAAATGTAAACATTTCTTCAAATGGCTAAAATATATTATATTTTGATCAAATTTGAAGTCCTTATAATAAAGATACAATAAATATGCATAACTGAATGTCTGTTGTGTACATATAATCTATACTTTTGCAGAAAAATGCTTTTGATATGCTCCTTACAGCTGCGCAGCTACAGAATTCAGCAGAGCCTTAAAAAATAAAAAAAATATGCAAACTGTGCATTAATTTTCTCTCTACAACCATTTGTCGAGAAAATGTCTAAATTTTGCACTTTTAAATGATAATTTCAAGTTCAAAACAAGGTACCGTTGTCTTCAAAATGAGTGTAAAGAACCATGAAAGTAGTTCATGGATAGCAGCACGTGGTTTATTTTTAGCACAGAATTTTGTTTGCCAGACCCCATCTTAATATGGAGGGACATAACAATCTTTAAATGTAGAAGAGAATTACAGTTGCAAAATATTTCAAATAATATGATCAATTTTAAAAAAGGAAATGTGTTATATTGTGGCTAAAAGTAATTTATTTAGTATTATTATCAAACAGTTGTTAAACAGTGTACGTACTGATACAAAAAAAAATCTTGTAAAACTTTGATTCCAGGTAAGGAAAAATGAGCACCATCAAAGTTAAAAATTAAGAGTTTGTAAGTCTGTCACAGATAACTTATATTATCTATTAAATTTCAATTATTACCAAGAAACACAAAGAAAATTAGACACATAGAATCGATATGTATGATCTTGTTTTAGTAGTCTTACAGTTAGTACGACAGGTGATCAAAAAGTTCGCGAACAATTTCCATATCTACAAAACCACAATTCAGATCAGAAACAAATTTGGTACACACATAGCCATACACAAGGTCTATAAATAACATATGCTGAATAAAGTTTTGCTCTTTGTTTATGACGTCACAATGTGAAAATGACGTCACTATGCAGGTCACTTGTGACGAAAAATGGTTGTCTCAGTGGACCTCGTTCAACAAACGACTGTAGTATTTATGGTTTATCTTAGAAATACCTTTGAAGTAGTGTATAATATTTTGTTCACAGTTTATTAAGACAAATGACTTCCTATAAATTGAATCAATTATTAAATAGATCGTTTTAGTGAAGGAAGGCAGATGGTTAAATATGATACTTGTTATGTTGCCCGGTGAAATCAAGTTTGAAAAGAGATGTATTTTAACTAAGCAATTTGTTATTAAAGACCTCCAATTTACACTTTGAAAAAACTTGAATATTTCAACAATAATATAATTATCAAATACGTAAGATATAGTTTACTTTTTGATAACCCCTCGTATACTGTGTCAAGTAAATATTTTCAATTTTCATTACAGCGGAGCAACATTTGCAAAGAAATGAAATCATTCAGAGTGGGTTAGGAGATTTACCGAATAATTCTTTTTTCAATTTGCCCATATTGTCAAAATTACAATTTTACAGTGTAAAGAAAAAAATCAACATAATTAAATATTTCAGACCATCTTTAAAGTGACCTTTGGATGTCCTCCCAAGTCAGGGAAAAAATTATTGGGTCCGTATTTATAGGTGAAAAAAATCCTTAAAATTTAAACATATTTGCTGACGGAAGAAAAAGAAAAAAATATCGTGTAATGGGATGTAAAAAAAAATATTGAGTCGGGCCATTTCTAGTAGGTCAGGAGAGAGGGCAACCAAATATTTTTGTAACAAGTGGTCTTATAAGACTAGTACATGTTCCATCACATACTTAATAATGCAAAATTTTCGAAGCTTTCGCACAATTTTGAAAAACAAACATAGGATTTTCGGGGAGGGGGGGGGTAGCCTCTCACTCTCTTTTGCGAAGATAGACATAGCATATGCAATGGACCTTTCTTTGCAAACATTGTGCTCGCTTCTAAATTCCAAAGAAACAACTCAATATATTTTATAAAACTTCGTATGTTCAGTGAGTGAGAGCTTACAACGTGGTCAACATAATGAGACATGATGTGTTTTTATGTCCAAACATTACTCCATACAATGTGAGGGTCATTGCAAACAATCTAGCTATTTACAATGTATTTGAGGTACCTGAAGAAAATCCTTTAACTGCCAATTTTTTCTATCTAACTGCTAAACAAAATAGACATATGTACCAACTTTTCGAATATAATACATGTAATAGTCGAGTTTCGAGATTATCTCCCTTGATGCGCTCTTTCGTTGAGGAGGAGAGTTTCGTTGCCGCGTAAACAGACAGGTGGGACAAATATGTAATATTGTGTATATTGGATACATTGCAACATCGATATACCGGTTTATCATAACTACACGATTGTCAGAAAGCACTCTACAACTTGAGAATAACCAAATTAAAGTAAAGGCAGCATATTTTAAAGCAAAAAAAATCGTATCAAATAAGAAAATATCAGTGGATGTGAGACTTATCGGACGAGGGAAGAGTATATGGACCTCTAATAAATACGGTACACATGCATCTGATCATTGCAGGTCGGGAATCTAAATGACATATTGATTATTTTTCTTATTACAACTTAAAAAACACAAACGTTTTAGAAAATGTTCGTACAATCAAGAAATCGGTTACTTTTAATAAAGACTACGACGTTTCTTTCGTTTTCAAGTTCCCTATAATTGTTAGTCGATTTGTAAATATGCATAGTTGAGCTTGATAAAATCAACAAATGCATCACTGCTTAACATTATAATCTTTCTATAACATTTAATAAATTTCAAAAGCCATAAACATCGTTCTTCAATGTATGCACGTTTGTATACAGAAACAACCTGTCCCACCTCCATGCTGAAATGGATACTTTTCGCGCCTCTATCGTAGGAGAGTTACAATCTCGAAACTGGCGTATTACAATTTGTTTTTATCCACCGCATATTGTTTAACATTTTCAAATATTAAACAGGTCGGAGAGAATACTCGAAATCGGGTATTATCCGTGAAATCGCGTATAATGCCCGATATTAGGGTATCGTTGAATCCGCGAAATCGGGTATAGGAGGTGTAATCACCTAATAAAACTTAAACAATGGGATGGTGCATGTTGCCGAGTTAACTTTCATCTGGATACCCATGTTTTCTAAAGGTGTCACTAGCCAAGTAAGAATTTGGTCGTCAAGATTAATGCGCTCAGGACAACAAATACCCGTGGAGGTCAGTACATTTCATGATCTGCATACAAAAAGGCGTTCGATTTGCTTTATATTTTTCATAATGTTGAAAATATATGCATCTTCCTAATGTTCATTCCCAACACAACAGAATGGTAAAGTATCAGAATTCGGGAATTTATAATAATTCCACATAATAACACGACAAACATGAACAATTTGTAAATAAATCAAATTATACGGAAACACATTTCACACACAAGATATGATGCCATGTATAAACAAGGGATTGTATGGAACGCCATCACTGCCTTATAGCATACAACTATGCATTTATTATGTCAATTTATCATTACGTGATGTGAACATATCTTTACGTTATGTCAATTTTTTATGAGATGATGTAAAATATCTTAACATCATGCCAATGCTGCATTACATGAAGTAAATACATCCTTTCATTATGTCAGCACTTCATAACTTGAAGTAAAAAATTAATTATGTGAAGTGATATTGTGTTTACATTGAGTTAAAACTTTATTACGTGAAATGAATGTTTCTTAACATCATTTCATTTCTTTAATATGTGAGGTCAAAATTGCAATACGTCAAGTAAATTGTGTTTTATAATTAAACTTATCATTACATGAAGTCAAAAATAAATTCCTTTTTGAGAGTGTATATTTCTATTATATCAAAGCATTATTACGTGATGTGGATTTATCTTTATTTTACGGCGAGAGCATCATGATGTGAGGTGAACACAGCTTACCTTTATGTCAGTGATTTATTACGTGGTATAAAAAGTGTATAACATAATGTGAACATATCTTTATATTATATCAACACTTTACAACATTATGTCAAAACTCCATACCGTGATGTGGATATATTATAACGTTATGTCAACTCTTTCTTATGTGATCTAAAAATAGCTTTATATTGTGTGAACTCTTTATCATGTTGATTCCAAAAGTGCATTACCTGATGTAAAAATATATTTACATTATCTCAAAGCTGTATATCTAGTATACAATGAATGTTGACGGCCGTGTTTTAAAGGCTGTTAAGAGGGGGGGGCCTGATTGATTAGGAAGTATAACAGCCCCCCCCCCTCTTTTCCCAGACATAACTTTACTATAGAAAAAGTAATGTTCATTGAAAGTACAGCCCTACCCCCACTTTTTGTTGAAGTACAGTCCACTGAGGGCAATGTAGTATATATGAAAAAAAAAATTAGGACTGATCGAAGTTTGACACCCCCCCCCTCCCCGAAATAGGATTTTCGGGCTTGGACAATTTTTGGGGCTTGTCAAGTTTTTTCGGGCAAGTTCATTTTTTTTTTCTGGCTGACCTCCCCTTTCAAAAAATATGCTACGTCACTGGAATAAGAATTTTTTTCAACCACTCTAGGGCCAGAATTCTATTAAAAAAATCTACCAGTCCCTCATCTAAATCAATTGAATATGCCTTAGTAAGCATGCATGGGCACATATCAGTGTTGGATATGAGAATCTTGAACAAGGAAGGGGGACGGTATATGGTTGTCATAGGCGTCGGAACCGAGGGGGGGGGGTAGGCACCCCCCCCCCCCCCCACTTTTTCTCCTTAGATAGACTTAGTATAGACATTGAACATCGCTGCGTAGGTTAAGCCCCCCCCCCCCCCCCCCCCCCCCCGACATAAGTAGTTGTAGTTTAGGTTAAAATAATGTGGAAAGTGGTGTTGTTTGGAAAAAAAATTGCTAGTGAAGTTCGAACCTACCCCCCTCTTCTTTTTGCTTGTCAGATTTTTTATGAAGGTATAAAAATTTTTTTTTACACTTAGTCACCCCCCCCCCCAACACTTTCAATTTGCTCCCGACGCCAATGGTTGGAGACAAAGGAGGAAAACAGAGAAGCTCTCAGGCTTTATAGTTTTATAGAAAAAAAAGTTTTCAACTTAATTCAGCTAAACTTAATATGAAACTATAATGCAATGTCCTACAAAGTAAAACCAATAAATTTATCAATTTTATGTATATTTTGGTCACTTAAGATGGTAGGGCGGGATTTCTGCCCCCAACCCCCAACCCAAACCACCAGTGCACGTGTGTTATACGATGTGTTTACACATTTAAAAAAAGTAAAGTTAAATACTGATAAAAAATCTTATGACAATGTTCTTATAAGATCAGAAGTTTAAGACTTTTATCAAAACAAACAAAAAAAAAAAAAAAAAAAAAACAAAACAAAAAAACAAAAAAAAAAAATTAAAAATAAAAATAAAAATGAAAAAATTGCTGCACGGTGCATTATATTTGATTTATTTAATTATCAGATTAAAGTAAAATTGAATTTCGAAGTGACTTTAATGCACAGTCGCAGTGTTAAGGCTTTGCACGTTTCAAGGTCGTCAATTATTTGTCGCTTAAAGTTTTTATTAAAGATGCCATTCCAAAATCTCTGAGAATTTCTCAGTTTTCTCTCCCGCAAATTTTAGTGCTTTCGGAACGCGGAAAATACGTTATGCTCTTATAAAGGCCGAGAATACACGTGTTCGCATCACGTAATAGTGAATCGACATAATGTAGAAGAGTGCGCACAGTATGACATGAGCTTTTCACATAATATCGTAAAGAATTGGCATATAATGTAATGAAAGGTTGACACAATGTAATTGTTGTTTAATTAAATGTCATGAACAGTAAACATAACAAAATGCAAGTTGACAAAATATAATTGTAGCATGTGTAAATGTCATAAAGTGTTTACATAATGTAATGGAAAGTTGATACGATGCAAGGGTAGTGTGGGTTAATGTCATAAAGAGTTGACATAATATTATGGAAGGTTGATATAGTGCAATAGTAGTGTGGGTTAATGTCATAGAGAGTTGGCATAATGTAATGGAAGGTTGACACAATGCAATAGTAGTGTGGGTTAATGTCATAAAAAGTTGACATAATGTAATGGAAGGTTGACATAATGCAAGGGTAGTGTGGGTTAATGTCATAAAAAGTTGACATAATATAATGGAAGGTTGACATAATGCAATAATATTGTGGGTTAATGTCATAAAGAGTTGACATAATGTAATGGAAGGTTGACACAATGCAAGGGTAGTGTGGGTTAATGTCATAAAAAGTTGACATAATATAATGGAAGGTTGACACAATGCAATGTTGTGTTCTGCTATAAGGCAGTGACGGCGTTCCATAGGATTGTCTATCGTATCTAATTATGCGTCATTAATTACTTTCACATTCATCTTGTGCATAAAATCAAATTTATATATGAATGTTTAAATAATGTAATGATAAAAATGTCTAAAATTTCGGCTAAAAAAAACCTTTTTCTGTGTGTGTGTGTGTTTTTTTTTTTTTTGAAAATCTTTTTTTTTTAATCATTCATGCATATTTGCAGAATATGTCTTCAACATTTTAGCAGAGACAGTAATAGTTTCAGGAATACAGCTTATGAGAGAACATAACTGTTGATCGTTTAATTTCGCTAAGTCATCAATATTTTACCATTTCTTGGCGACTTCAAAAGGGGGAGGGGGGGGGGGGGGGCTAAAGGCTTCTTGACCACCTCTGACAAATCAACCTCGACAGTGTTTTACAAGTGTCCAAGAGACCTAACTTTGAATGTAACGGTCGGTTAAACTCGGTTATATATTTTTCATTGTAGAGTAGATTTATTCATCAAATAAAAATTATATACGTAAACAAAAAGCAACCTGTTATTTTCTAACACAATATGAGACTACATGTAACTAGAATTCATGTATATTTTTTAACACATTTTTTCATTATAGATGAGTATTAGGAAAAGTTATTGCCATGAGTAATAAGTATCATAGATAAAATAATTAAAAGAAAACTGTGACATATTGTCTAGAACCAATCAGATAGTGCGTTGTATTCGCATATTATAATGAGGTATAAGATATAAGAAAAATATAGAAGGTAAAGAGGTAAAATTTACCCTGTCTATCAAATAGTATAATAAAGAAAGGAAGTGGCTACAATTTTTATGAAATTTTAATGTCCGATGATGAATTATATTCCCAAAAAGTTAGACAAGAGTTTCCAAGGCAGTTGAACACTCCGTTATTTCAGTTTGTTCATTAACATATTCATAAACGTAAAAACTATAAGAAATGTGGAATTTTGACTATGTAATTCATATTTCAATATGACTGTACCTCGATCTATATTGAGAGATTCAATGTATTATAAGCTCATGAAAAGATGTACACATTTAACTTTTATTTATAACCCCCCCCCCCCTCTGAAAAAAAAACAAGAAAATCCAGTTCATATGACTTCTCGCTCTCAATTTTCACACAAATGCATAAAATAAAGAAAAAATAGCACACCTTGTATCGATTAAAAAAAATTTACGGTGTCTTTGAATAAAAATTTCCATGCTAAATTGACATGAAAAAGATACTCACCTTCAGTTAGCTATTTTCAATCTGTTTTCCCGTGGGTATTTATTTAATCTTATTTTATTTTCTTCTTTATAATAACGTTGGTATTCTATTATGGCAGAGATATACAATTATGACTCGCTTATACTGTACTCTCTAACTGTTGGGAATAATTTATATTTCACGTGAAAGGGACGCCATACATTTTTCAGTAAAAATACATAACACGGCGTTAGTCGTTTAATTTCTTTTAAGTTTCACATTTTGTGAATAGTGCACAAATTAGAAAATTAAGTATATGGAATACTTTAATGGGAAATAAAGACAAACGAAGTGTAGTTATTTGTTTTTAGAAATTATATTGAAAAATAATAACGCCATTATGTCCTCTTTGTTACCCCAGCAGTGTTTGTCGTGTGATTTTAAACTTATTTGACAACCGTATGAATTAGGTTTTATAAAAATAAATCCACAAGATACTGATGTACAAGTAACAGTAACTGGCATAATGCGCCGTTGCTTTATTCTTTTGTTTTCAAAGAAAGTTGCACGGAATACCCGATTTCGCGGATTCAACGATACCCTGATATCGGGTATTATACGCGATTTCACGGATAATACCCGATTTCGAGTATTCTCTCCGACCTGTTAAATGCTAAGCATCCTCCTTGCAGTGCCCCATTTGAAAATAACTTTTAACACAGAAAAGAGACCCGCCGTAACACATAATTATGTTTAGGATACTTTTTATCTTTTTAAAAAGTTTTAAAGAAACCAAGAAATTATCAAGACTTATTCCATGAAAAATTAAATATAATCATGGTATTCGGTAATAAACTCATCTATCCACAACAGATATATGCACATGTCAACCACGTGCTCAGTGGAAGTTTTGCTGGAGTGGGGTTAAAATCGCGCTTTTTAATTAATCAGACGATGCGATGCAACAAATAAAAGTTAGTAAGTCATATAACCTAATGATTATTACTTAGTAATGTCTGGTCTTGATGTTATTATGGTCACATTTATCCTAAAATCAATGTTATTCGAAGTCTGTGTGACAGAGGAATGGCGGTCGAAATAAACACCATGCCTAAGAAAGAACCCCATATGAACAATCAAATTTTCAAGAATTATAGATAATGACAAGAAAAAAGCGAAACAAATGGTTGTAGCCATATTATCAATGAATCGAACTGACATCATTTTCAATGCATTTTTCATCTCGTGAATGCTGTAGCTGCGCAGTTCTAACATGATTAATTTCCTTCTAATTAAAACAAAATAAACTTAATTATTTACTAATTTTGGTCTCTAACAGTAGGTAATGAGTGCATTTATTTAGCACTTTGAGTAACTTTGGGCTAGTTTAGTAGAGTATTAAGCACATTCTTGGTATTTCTTATTTCACACTAGACTTGATCCAATATGGCTTGTACATCCCCCTTTACGATACCAATAAGCCATTCCTCAGGTATTTAACCGGTATCAAAAATTACATTGAAAAGATCTACATATAGTGGCAAAAAACTTGATATTGTTGCACTTAAATATTCTTGACAGATTTGATCATATCCTAGAGCATCATTATTTTTCAGTTTGTTAACTGCTTGCAAGATTTTTTCTGCAGAGATATGACAATTTAAAAGGGTGTTATTATCGAGATTGACATCATAATCATCAACAACAACTTCATCATATTTAGATTCATTAAGTTTTTTCAAAAATCGTAATTGATTTGATAGCGACTTCAGTTTTAAATCTAGCCTTCGAACTATTTTAAATTCTCCAATATTCTTTAAATTTACTTTTCTGTGGATTTTCTTATTTTGAGGTTATAGATAAAGTATGTCCTTTAATACATTTCTCCATTGTATTCTTGTATTCTTTACTTCTGGTCTAATTCTCCCCGAGAAAATTTTGTTTTAAATGGTTCTAAATGGTGCATTTTCCAGCATTTTGGGGGTACTTTTTGTAGCTTTCTTAAAGACTGATCATCACAAATTTTTAATGAAATGTTTCCAATTTAATTTAACTTTAACACAAGACTTTAGACTTTGCTTTAAAATAAAATGTTAAATCTGACAATTTTAGGAATACAAGCAGTTGACTTCAAGTTGTCTTTACTTTACAATTAATTTAGTCATAATATGTCAAGCTGACTTCCAAGATACATGTACAACTAATGTGCAAAATTTTTAAAAATTGAATTCTTTTTAGAATTCCTTACTAGTGCTTTTCAACTTACTTGAGTATATACTGTCAATATAATATTGGAATACAACACACGTGTACAATTAATGAAATTTCAAACTGAAGAAAAAAATTACATAAACTGGAGAATCTGTCAAAACTACAGGGGTTTGCTAAGCCAACCTGATTTTTGTAAAAAAAAAAATGTATATAGTATTAATTTAATTTTTAAAACGGTAAAAAAAAATAGCTTATTGATTTCATAGTTTAAAAAACATGCATTTATATAGTCTTGCAGTTTACCCACACGGGCATTAAAATGACGTAATAAAAAGGAAGAATAAGTGTCATGTGAGAGATTAAACAATTCTCTCTCTATTTCTAGAAAACAATCTTTTGATGCATATTTTGTATTTTCAGGGGGTATATATACAGCTCCAAACAGAATGTCATTTGGTAGATTAAACAAAGTTTTGGCAACTGACAACTAGTAGACATATGAGAAACATGTATTATGTACACTAAAAAATTTAACAAAATCTACTTTAAGGACAAACGCAAGGTACCTTACCTACTGATAATTTTTCAAGATATTCTAAATTTATACTTATAATACCATTACATGTTTTTAGACAAAAAATCAGCATGTGTTACCAGGGGTTTTGAAAAGATATCAGATTATGAAAATTTTTGCATTTATCAAAGAAAAATGTACCAAAATTACAAAACATAAACTCCAGATATTTTTTTTCATCAAAATTTGTTGTAGAAGAAGTGTACAAATCCATAAATAGACAATAAAAGTATTCCACACAGGTCCTTCCTTTAGTGGAATTCTTCAACTCCAGGGAAGAACCCAATAAAGTTCAAACTACGTTGCGTATGACCTTAACGGCTAAAACTATCCCGCCAGATTTAACCTTTGCTGTATTGAATCTATTTTTCATGTAAGTACAATAACCTGGTATATTATCGCAAATCTCGCTTCAAAGTATACACTCTGGCCGAAATAGCGTTGCGTTGAGTGATGATACTGTTGGATTTGACAACTGAACAATTTGAATAACGGATTTCGTTTTATAAAACAAGCCTTTTAATTGGTTGATTAGGACTCGCCCACTCTCGTGCGGTGTCCTTTACTTGTATAAAGTTGGAGAGCGTCCAACGGCCTCGCGTATAGCCATGTTAATGATGTTTGATTGTCGGAAAGTTTTGTTGACTTTCTGAATAAAAAAAACAAACTACAAATTTTTTTAGCATGTGATATATTCCTTACGCAGACGGTACATGGATATCATTCGATGGCGCACACTATTTCATTTCATTGTACATGTATTTCTGCCGATTTCCTATTTACGGCAATTTACACTTAAGGTGTTTTTTCTGTGCGACTTTTCAGCGCATAAACAAAAAATTCTCCATGTTTTAGTCACTAGTGAGCTATTTCATTGAGTTGGCAAATACAAGCAAATTTAAAATGAGGGTATTACTGGAAATCATGTAATTACCCAGCTGATAGCGGACAACTTCTTATTCAGTGAAAAAATATATATTCATAATCATAGGTGGTAAAACACGTAAAACATCGGATTTTTTTCAAAAGTTTACTGTTTTATTGTCAATACTGTCAAGAATACCGTATGTTTTAAATCCATGTGTGCTACTACGCTCCCATTTCAACGGTCGTCATTGCAATAAACATGCGACCAGAAAAATCTAGATCTTTGTTCTTTTGTGCGGGCAGTGCAATTTTTACTGTTATTGCGAATGTTATTCATTAAGAAATAAGAAATATCACTTATGATAATTCATGTTAAAAATAATTAATGTAACAACATTTACCAAATCTAAGTACGTTTTCTTCTTATTGGTGTATTGAAGAAAAAAACGAGAGATGTGCCCCGGGAACATGCACCTGATATAACATGACATGACTGCTGCCAGTTCTGAAACATATATCGTATTTGAAGATCATTATACAGGTTACCCATACTCACAATAATTTAATAAGGTATTGTATAGGTCTACTAAATACTTAGTTCAAAAGTACCACTTTTTTTGCCCGTTTTCTACAACTGTTCTATCTTACTTGGAAACATTCCATATTTTCGGCTTTATATTTGAGAAAGTGTGTGGGCCTATAAAAAAGCACCAATCAGATTCTTTGTTGGATTGCGCAATTGAACTTCAGTCAGATTCATCAGTATCGTCACTCAACGCATCACAATATCGACTGAAGTCAGTACTTTCAAGCAAGATTTGCGATAATATCGTCAGTATTATCCGCTATTGTTTCAGTTAAACACAAGATGTCACATATATATCTAAAAATTCAGGATACTGTAGTCTACGCCTGAGCCGGCATACATTTAATGTCAGGAATTTTAGTCGGCGTGGAGACTGATCTTCCTCGCGCCCCTAGCCGTCGCGATCTGTAGTTGACGTTTGGTGCGGTCTTTGTTGGGCTGTCGGTCAGTGTTGATCCTGTTCAGCTTCCCCTGATTGGTTACGTATTGAACAGCCTGATCAGGCGGTGGAGTGTAAACTTTGCCGTCTATGTATAATGTGTCCCGAACAAGTTTAACCTTTTTGTTATCCTTTCTGGCTTGTCGGATGACGGGGTATAACTTCTTCCTTTTTACTTCAATCTCTGGGGGATATTGCTCATTGACCCAGACATGAGTTCCGCTTAATTTTTGGGGTACACGTGTCCGTATGAACTCACAATCTTTCAAGACTTAACCAGTATGATGCGGGGTATTCGTTAAATTCGTTTCACTTTCCCATTCTATGCATATTACATGTAACAACAAGCCCAACTTTTAAATAGCGACTTATTTTGATTAAAATTGTCCAGATTTTCATAACCGTATTGTATTTTATTGAAATCCGTGTCATGATGTACACAAACAGTGTATATAGAGACATTTAGAAATATTGTTGTGAAGATTTAATTTATAGGAAAAAAATAATCGAAGAAATTAAAACTTTAAGTGGTACCTGTAAACTGCGCAACGAAATCGAGAAGAAACGGAAATTAAATGAAAGCTAATGAAACCAAACCAAACCATAATTGAAAGGAAATTGAGAATCAAAATCAAATGAAATGAAAATTTTAAACTATGAACGTGCTTGTCGTTTCAAAAAAACCGTTCATAGCTATCCAGACAAGCACTACTTTTTTGATTTATGTCTCTTGACCTTAATATACTAAAGTGAACTGAAAAAATTTAAAAAATTAATTAGTTTTGTACATTCCAATGTTTGTAACTTAGATCCGCAAATCTGAGCCACCACCTTACTCTCGTTTTTGCTATTTGGAAGCTGTTAACCGAAAATGTAAATAGATTTTTAATTAAATTTACGACAATTACTATGCGAGTGACATCTGAATATAGTTTACGGACATCATCTTACATGTATACCTAGTGTATTCTTAGAAGAGATAGTATGAACTTTTGTGCAAGCATTTCGGAGTTTATTGTTTTCACTCATATGGAGACGCCACCACTTTCTCAGACCGGAGAGCTGCAAATTTTGTCCTATACTAGGGTTTATTCTACCTATTCCCACTTTTTGAAAATCAGGTAGGAAAAGGTAAGATTTCATGTGGGAATAGGTGGAATTTTTGTGTAAACAAATAATTAACTATGAAAACACATAATTACTATGTAAACAATGATCCACAATTATTAATGAATACCTGTTGGAATAGAGGACCAGTATATTCACTTTTTAGAATTATAAATCTGACTTTTTTACTATAATATTTGAAAGAAAAATAAGTGAATTAAATCCTTTTTTACAATGTTCATAATTTCAATGCCCCCCTTCCCCGATAAATCTATTTATTTTATGTTCTAGAATTAAGATATGAAAGTGCTTTTTTTCTTTGTTATTTTCTCAAATCCATATTTTTCATTGAAATAATTCATATTTTTCATATTTATTCGTTATTTTGTTATTTTCTCAAATCCATATTTTTCATTGAAATAATTCATATTTTTCATTAAATTTATTCGTTATTTTCTGTCTTAAAATGTACAAAATACAGATAAATCTAAGAAGGAGTGTAATTAGTCAATTACTGTAAAAACAAATTAACTATCTAAACATCTATTGTTCTTTGCAAGTGGGAATAGGTTGAATTGAAATTCTTAAAAAGTGGGAATAGGTAGAAGACACCCTATACGGTTTGTTCCCGTTTTGCACACATTTTAATTACAGGTAATTAAAAAATGTGTGAAAACGGGAATTTGACCAGGTGAGATAATTACTTAATTGCTATAGTCTATACCATACTTAATAAGTATGTGGAAGGTAAAGTTGTATTGAAAAAGTAAGAGAATAAATACATTGAGAATTTTATCAAGACTTCACACCTATCAAGACTGATTTTTTTTTAAAGAAATTGGACTTAATTAATAAATAATATGAAATAAATATTAATATTGTATTCAATAAAATCAAATATTTTCCCATAAATATATATAGAATTTTAACAAAATGTTTATAAAATTGTATTAAGAATACATTAAGCTAAATCAGGTATTCAAAGGTAAATCCAGGTAAATCCAAACCAGAAATCAGACTATAATTGCTATAAAAACACACTTCACACTTTTTGTTCTATACCTAATTACAAATGTGTGCAAAACGGGAACACACCCCCTATACTAGTATATACTCGGCACTCATTGTTATTCAGCAGTGAGGGATCTTTTTCCTGCCAACGCCTACACAGTACTGCGGCATGGCACTCGGTTTATACGATCTTATCCGAGAGGCTGAATCCCACGTCCCAAAGTGGGATTCGAACCTGAGACGTAAGGATCAGCCCCTTACTTCGTACTCTAGAGCAGACGTTCTAACCACTGCACCACGCAGGCGACTGTTACCGGTTTCAATAGCCCTCTGCTCTACTTTTGCACGTTTTCAGCTTGAGAACAATGAGCACCGTGATTCTCAGTTATCTCAGCATAGAGAGCTCAGCAACATTATTTATTAAATTCAACACTAAAGACGACAATAGTTACTAGTATTTATCAGAAACAACTACCGGGTATAATTATAACCAACAACAGTAATTATCTCAGTATGTATCAGCAAGAACAGCGCAGTATCAGTAATAATCAATCATTTTCATGAAAATTTGGGATTCTGATCACTTTTTGGTCACGTAGAGACGTGATAATATACTAGTTTTCCTAGATATGTTATGTTGCATGATTTACCAATAGTTCCCCCATACAATGCAGTGAGAAATATAGACAATTTTCAATTAAGTTGTAAACAAATTCTAAGTATTTGCGTAAGTAAATCTCAAATGATAATTTTATAGCATTTAAGGTTATTAAATCATTTGCTACCTACCCCTTTGCAATCAATTCTTCATTTTGAGCAGATTACTCCTTACCTATCCCAGCCAACCACTAAAACGGATCATTAATTAATTTAAATAGGGTCTCTTAAAGGGGTGCATACATACAGCTTATAATTAATACATTAGTTTCCAAAACTGCATTCACTATTCAATTATTGCATTAAATCAAGATCTACAGATAAGTATAATATATATTTTAGTAAATAAATTTATAACAACATTGAACAAGATGTGAACTCTACATCACGTCTCTCCTCTCCTGACCCACTGTGCAAATGTCATGTGACATAGAATATATTCTTTTCCAGTATAATATGCAAATCAAGGATACAAATATTCGTTAGATACCAGTACTATCAAGAGGTATTGAACTGCGTCGTTTGATATTCATAGGAAAAGAATGCATGTGGGGTATTGTGTGTAATAGTTGGCTACCTGCCTTTGTATAATATTTTTTTTTACATCAACAAAAAGCAATTTTAGGAATATATATACAAAATTATATATTTTTTAAATATTTACATGGCATAATAGTCCTGTGTTTAGACATCTTAAAAGCTTTGATTTTATAAAGTTAACCCTTTTGAAAGCAATCCACGATCAAATCCATGATACCATTTCTATAATAACCAATTCAACATCCCAAATATCGAAGAGAACTTAAGAGTGAGTGACATTTTATAAATAGAACTTATGTGTATTTACTGTGGGTGTTTAAACAATAAAGAGAAATGTTCATGTGTACCTTGAAAAACAGTTTTTATACCAGCACTTTTAAAGAAAGTGCGATGTTATTGTTGGTACAATGTACCTTGAACCGTCCTAAGGGTTTTGGAATTTTCAATTTTATCTTGGGCAAGATGGGGACAATAACCAGGTTTCCAGTATACTCTTTTACATTTTACGCAGTAACCTAATCATCTTTTGGAAGATAATTATTGATGCTCTGAAAACATGCAATAAGATTCGGAATTTTCATCATGGTTGTCAAATGGGGGTCAAAAATAATGTTTTTCTACGAAGACCTGCTTCCATTAACTCCTTTTTTCATTTTATGTACGTTGATTGATAAGAACAGCCCTTGCAAGAATATTTCATTCTTATGAGACGTCATAACATACTGGTAAAGGACTTCAAATTTAGACCTTCCATTGGCACTCAGGGCTCCCAGTGAACAGTGAGGGAACACTATCATGCCAAAGTCTACCGTATTAAGGACAACAGTTTTTAAAATTTCATTCAAAAGAATTATGATATTTACTGAAAGCGCTGGACCCTTTAAGAAAATCTTAGTACGTGTTTAAACGTCTTGGGTTACGACGGGACCAAGAATCGAAATTTAGAACCCCCGATCACGAACATCTAACTGAAACTTTGAGTAGATTCATGTATATGATCATAAATACATTTACATCCCATCTCCATCATAAAGGTATATGTGATAAGAATGGACTTTCTTATTTCTTGAAAGAATATCATGATTAGAAAAATTTTCAAAACTTCTGTCAGATTTATCCTTATATTTCTGGTTAGGTAGATACTAAACATTATACTTGGGGTATTAGTTTAGGAATACTTCATTTATAATTAAGGGACATATTTTAGGGTAAGGGTATCGAATACGTATTTTGTACTCTTAATCTGCACGGGAAGTTACATTCCCTTTGCTCAATTGGGGTACGAGGGGCGACGAAAGGGTCCATGTAACTTAAAGTTTACGTTTTTTAATATTTAAACGAATTTTATATTTAAGTTATATTATTATAGTGTTAATGATATAATGCAAATTCTAAATTGAGGATGCAGTTTTGGAATTTTTTACTTGTAAATTATAAACTACATGTATATGCAGGTACCCCTTTTCGACCTTATTTCAACTGATTAATGATCCGCTTCGCCTGTTGGCCAGATAATTTAAAAACATATCGGCAGTAGTTGGGGATAAATTGCGAGGAGGTTTGTAACAAATAATTTATTTAATTTCAAAAGGTGTTTATATATATATATATTCTTAAATACTAGTATTACATTTTTAATTAATCTTCTAAACAAATTGAAAAAAGAGTATATTTCTTTTTGCATAAAGTAACAATGGCATATAGAAAAAGATTTATACTAAACGAATTAAAGACTGATAGTATTTAAAAACAAATAAAAAAATCACTGAAGAAGACAACAAGGGGAATCAAATTATCTATGAAATAGAAAGTGATAAACTTAAAAAAGAGAAAAATCTCGAATCCATAGAAAGGAGAAATAGGTATTTAAAAATGGAATATTTTTTAGCAAAATTAAGACTGTCTAAGACTTATTTGTATTTTGGCGACCTCACTTTACAGAAATACTTGTAATTTTAATTAAAAAATAAAATTTTGTTCACGATTGCAAATTTTGTAGCTCAGTTCACAAATATACTTAGACTTAAAGAAAAAAAAGCACAGATGTAGTGTGTAGTTGGACAATATGTTTTTTTTTTTCCTTTCTAAAAATTTTATTTAATGCATATAGGTGCCTCCCTTTCCGTCTCCCTCTTTCTAAAAAAAATAAAAGTATTCTGGCTCCTATTATTTTACGTATTTACAAGGCGGAGTAATTTGATGAAAATATTACTGTTGTAAAATTAGTTTAAATAAATAACAAAATGAAAGGATAAAAAACAAAGAGGTCAAAACGGAGCAAAAACGATTTATATTCTTAAGTGTTTGAGTGTGGGCATAGCCCAAAATCATGAGCAGAAAAGCCAGAAATGTATTAAATTACTTTTCTTCATATAACTGTCACGCATATTTTCTGAAAAATAATCATTCTTATAACAGTATAACTGAAAATCATGCAATTTGTTACACTTAACTTGATTCCAAATTTACTGTTTTTCTTGTTATTAACGCTGTTTAATCCGAAACCTTATAAAGACACAATTTTGTGTCCCAAAGCATAGTTAGGTTTCACTGTATAAATTCATTTATAACAAAATTACTTTTTTAAAATATAGTTAAAAAGATGGCCTCCTCAAAACTCAATCAAGGACAATACTACATAGAATGCGACATTTGTAATAATCCTATAAACTTCAAATGCAAAAGATGTTTTGTGAACCTATGCACCACATGTGTAGGACCACACCTGCTTTCCAAATCAGAAAATGGACATAATGTTGTAAAATATAATGAACAAAGCAATCCGGAGGTTGGAGAGTGCCTTGTCCATCCCCAGCAACAGTGTTGCTCTTTTTGCAAAACATGTGATATTCCTGTCTGTGTCCTGTGTTTAACAATCAAGCACAAAGAACATGACACTTGCGAATTATCCGAGAAAGTCGGCATATTATCTGATTTTATCACGGAAAAAACAAACAGCTACAGTCCATGCGATCAAAATTTGAAACAGTTCTTGCTCATATCATTGCAAGATCGGCGGTACTCCCACAAGTATACAAACAGACAAAAAGCAACGTTTCTTCCTTTGCCAGAGAGAGGCATCAGGATATTGATAAAACAGAGAAGGCAATGCACAAAGACCTAGATCATATGCAAGAAAAACACTCTGATGAATTATTAAAGAAGAAGCGAGAATTTGAAAAAATCGAAAAGAAATTTAAAAGCCTAAAACAAAAAGTTTTCAGCTTAGCAAAATCCAAAGATGTTTCTGGTTTAATGAAACTTAAGCTTGAAATTGAAAATCAACAAGTACCAACTTTCATAGTAAGAAATACGCCCGGCATTCTTTCAACCTTGCATGATGAATGAAAGTTTAACATCATCGTACTTAGGTCACATAGAGACAATTGCATCGCACAGGTTAACTATTGACAACCTGACACAAGGAGATAAACTCTCATCACAGCTCTCAGTACTAGATGTACCTATAGTTCTGTCTACCATTGACACAGGGTTTCCAGCTAATAAAACAAACAATAACCGCCTTTATGCCGTGGTTCCCATCAGTGACGACAGATTCTGGGCAGGAGGAGAAAGTAAAGAGGTCAAGTTGTTTGATGTCCAAGGACGTCTTCAAGACACTCTCATCAAAAACGATATAGGATTACACTTGACTCATCTTAATGAAAACGTCGTGTACATCGATATATAAAACT